>NW_028151926.1:0-134793 GCF_964638095.1 Poromitra crassiceps | reverse complement strand
AGTGTTGACACCAGAGAGGCTAAGACCGCATTGACTCAGTGCGGTATTCAGCCTCTCTGGTGTCAAGTCTGATTTTGGAAAAAAAAAAAAAAAATCCAAAATCAGACAGAGTGTTGAGACCAGAGAGGCTAAGACCGCATTGACTCAGTGCGGTATTCAGCCTCTCTGGTGTCAAGTCTGATTTTGGAAAAAAAAAAAAGACCAGAGAGGCTAAGACCGCATTGACTCAGTGCGGTATTCAGCCTCTCTGGTGTCAAGTCTGATTTTGGAAAAAAAAAAAAAAATCCAAAATCAGACAGAGTGTTGACACCAGAGAGGCTAAGACCGCATTGACTCAGTGCGGTATTCAGCCTCTCTGGTGTCAAGTCTGATTTTGGAAAAAAAAAAAAAATCCAAAATCAGACAGAGTGTTGACACCAGAGAGGCTAAGACCGCATTGACTCAGTGCGGTATTCAGCCTCTCTGGTGTCAAGTCTGATTTTGGAAAAAAAAAAAAAAAATCCAAAATCAGACAGAGTGTTGACACCAGAGAGGCTAAGACCGCATTGACTCAGTGCGGTATTCAGCCTCTCTGGTGTCAAGTCTGATTTTGGAAAAAAAAAAAAAAATCCAAAATCAGACAGAGTGTTGACACCAGAGAGGCTAAGACCGCATTGACTCAGTGCGGTATTCAGCCTCTCTGGTGTCAAGTCTGATTTTGGAAAAAAAAAAAAAAAATCCAAAATCAGACAGAGTGTTGACACCAGAGAGGCTAAGACCGCATTGACTCAGTGCGGTATTCAGCCTCTCTGGTGTCAAGTCTGATTTTGGAAAAAAAAAAAAAAAATCCAAAATCAGACAGAGTGTTGACACCAGAGAGGCTAAGACCGCATTGACTCAGTGCGGTATTCAGCCTCTCTGGTGTCAAGTCTGATTTTGGAAAAAAAAAAAAAAAATCCAAAATCAGACAGAGTGTTGACACCAGAGAGGCTAAGACCGCATTGACTCAGTGCGGTATTCAGCCTCTCTGGTGTCAAGTCTGATTTTGGAAAAAAAAAAAAAAAAATCCAAAATCAGACAGAGTGTTGAGACCAGAGAGGCTAAGACCGCATTGACTCAGTGCGGTATTCAGCCTCTCTGGTGTCAAGTCTGATTTTGGAAAAAAAAAAAAAAAAAATCCAAAATCAGACAGAGTGTTGAGACCAGAGAGGCTAAGACCGCATTGACTCAGTGCGGTATTCAGCCTCTCTGGTGTCAAGTCTGATTTTGGAAAAAAAAAAAAAAAATCCAAAATCAGACAGAGTGTTGACACCAGAGAGGCTAAGACCGCATTGACTCAGTGCGGTATTCAGCCTCTCTGGTGTCAAGTCTGATTTTGGAAAAAAAAAAAAAAAATCCAAAATCAGACAGAGTGTTGACACCAGAGAGGCTAAGACCGCATTGACTCAGTGCGGTATTCAGCCTCTCTGGTGTCAAGTCTGATTTTGGAAAAAAAAAAAAAAATCCAAATCAGACAGAGTGTTGAGACCAGAGAGGCTAAGACCGCATTGACTCAGTGCGGTATTCAGCCTCTCTGGTGTCAAGTCTGATTTTGGAAAAAAAAAAAAAAATCCAAAATCAGACAGAGTGTTGACACCAGAGAGGCTAAGAGCGCATTGACTCAGTGCGGTATGCAGCCTCTCTGGTGTCAAGTCTGATTTTGGAAAAAAAAAAAAAAAAATCCAAAATCAGACAGAGTGTTGACACCAGAGAGGCTAAGACCGCATTGACTCAGTGCGGTATTCAGCCTCTCTGGTGTCAAGTCTGATTTTGGAAAAAAAAAAAAAAATCCAAAATCAGACAGAGTGTTGAGACCAGAGAGGCTAAGAGCGCATTGACTCAGTGCGGTATGCAGCCTCTCTGGTGTCAAGTCTGATTTTGGAAAAAAAAAAAAAAATCCAAAATCAGACAGAGTGTTGAGACCAGAGAGGCTAAGACCGCATTGACTCAGTGCGGTATTCAGCCTCTCTGGTGTCAAGTCTGATTTTGGAAAAAAAAAAAAAAAATCCAAAATCAGACAGAGTGTTGACACCAGAGAGGCTAAGACCGCATTGACTCAGTGCGGTATTCAGCCTCTCTGGTGTCAAGTCTGATTTTGGAAAAAAAAAAAAAAATCCAAAATCAGACAGAGTGTTGAGACCAGAGAGGCTAAGAGCGCATTGACTCAGTGCGGTATGCAGCCTCTCTGGTGTCAAGTCTGATTTTGGAAAAAAAAAAAAAAAATCCAAAATCAGACAGAGTGTTGAGACCAGAGAGGCTAAGACCGCATTGACTCAGTGCGGTATTCAGCCTCTCTGGTGTCAAGTCTGATTTTGGAAAAAAAAAAAAAAATCCAAAATCAGACAGAGTGTTGACACCAGAGAGGCTAAGACCGCATTGACTCAGTGCGGTATTCAGCCTCTCTGGTGTCAAGTCTGATTTTGGAAAAAAAAAAAAAAAAAATCCAAAATCAGACAGAGTGTTGACACCAGAGAGGCTAAGACCGCATTGACTCAGTGCGGTATTCAGCCTCTCTGGTGTCAAGTCTGATTTTGGAAAAAAAAAAAAAAAATCCAAAATCAGACAGAGTGTTGAGACCAGAGAGGCTAAGACCGCATTGACTCAGTGCTGTATTCAGCCTCTCTGGTGTCAAGTCTGATTTTGGAAAAAAAAAAAAAATCCAAAATCAGACAGAGTGTTGACACCAGAGAGGCTAAGACCGCATTGACTCAGTGCGGTATTCAGCCTCTCTGGTGTCAAGTCTGATTTTGGAAAAAAAAAAAAAAATCCAAAATCAGACAGAGTGTTGACACCAGAGAGGCTAAGACCGCATTGACTCAGTGCGGTATTCAGCCTCTCTGGTGTCAAGTCTGATTTTGGAAAAAAAAAAAAAAATCCAAAATCAGACAGAGTGTTGAGACCAGAGAGGCTAAGACCGCATTGACTCAGTGCGGTATTCAGCCTCTCTGGTGTCAAGTCTGATTTTGGAAAAAAAAAAAAAAAAATCCAAAATCAGACAGAGTGTTGACACCAGAGAGGCTAAGACCGCATTGACTCAGTGCGGTATTCAGCCTCTCTGGTGTCAAGTCTGATTTTGGAAAAAAAAAAAAGACCAGAGAGGCTAAGACCGCATTGACTCAGTGCGGTATTCAGCCTCTCTGGTGTCAAGTCTGATTTTGGAAAAAAAAAAAAAAATCCAAAATCAGACAGAGTGTTGACACCAGAGAGGCTAAGACCGCATTGACTCAGTGCGGTATTCAGCCTCTCTGGTGTCAAGTCTGATTTTGGAAAAAAAAAAAAAATCCAAAATCAGACAGAGTGTTGACACCAGAGAGGCTAAGACCGCATTGACTCAGTGCGGTATTCAGTCTCTCTGGTGTCAAGTCTGATTTTGGAAAAAAAAAAAAAAAATCCAAAATCAGACAGAGTGTTGACACCAGAGAGGCTAAGACCGCATTGACTCAGTGCGGTATTCAGCCTCTCTGGTGTCAAGTCTGATTTTGGAAAAAAAAAAAAAAAAATCCAAAATCAGACAGAGTGTTGAGACCAGAGAGGCTAAGACCGCATTGACTCAGTGCGGTATTCAGCCTCTCTGGTGTCAAGTCTGATTTTGGAAAAAAAAAAAAAAAAATCCAAAATCAGACAGAGTGTTGACACCAGAGAGGCTAAGATCGCATTGACTCAGTGCGGTATTCAGCCTCTCTGGTGTCAAGTCTGATTTTGGAAAAAAAAAAAAAAATCCAAAATCAGACAGAGTGTTGACACCAGAGAGGCTAAGACCGCATTGACTCAGTGCGGTATTCAGCCTCTCTGGTGTCAAGTCTGATTTTTGAAAAAAAAAAAAAAAATCCAAAATCAGACAGAGTGTTGACACCAGAGAGGCTAAGACCGCATTGACTCAGTGCGGTATTCAGCCTCTCTGGTGTCAAGTCTGATTTTGGAAAAAAAAAAAAAAAATCCAAAATCAGACAGAGTGTTGAGACCAGAGAGGCTAAGACCGCATTGACTCAGTGCGGTATTCAGCCTCTCTGGTGTCAAGTCTGATTTTGGGAAAAAAAAAAAAAAAAATCAAAAATCAGACAGAGTGTTGACACCAGAGAGGCTAAGACCGCATTGACTCAGTGCGGTATTCAGCCTCTCTGGTGTCAAGTCTGATTTTGGAAAAAAAAAAAAAAAATCCAAAATCAGACAGAGTGTTGACACCAGAGAGGCTAAGACCGCATTGACTCAGTGCGGTATTCAGCCTCTCTGGTGTCAAGTCTGATTTTGGAAAAAAAAATAATAATCCAAAATCAGACAGAGTGTTGACACCAGAGAGGCTAAGACCGCATTGACTCAGTGCGGTATTCAGCCTCTCTGGTTTCAAGTCTGATTTTAGAAAAAAAAAAAAAATCCAAAATCAGACAGAGTGTTGACACCAGAGAGGCTAAGACCGCATTGACTCAGTGCGGTATTCAGCCTCTCTGGTGTCAAGTCTGATTTTGGAAAAAAAAAAAAAAAATCCAAAATCAGACAGAGTGTTGAGACCAGAGAGGCTAAGAGCGCATTGACTCAGTGCGGTATGCAGCCTCTCTGGTGTCAAGTCTGATTTTGGAAAAAAAAAAAAAAAAATCCAAAATCAGACAGTGTTGACACCAGAGAGGCTAAGACCGCATTGACTCAGTGCGGTATTCAGCCTCTCTGGTGTCAAGTCTGATTTTGGGAAAAAAAAAAAAAATCCAAAATCAGACAGAGTGTTGACACCAGAGAGGCTAAGACCGCATTGACTCAGTGCGGTATTCAGCCTCTCTGGTGTCAAGTCTGATTTTGGAAAAAAAAAAAAAAATCCAAAATCAGACAGAGTGTTGACACCAGAGAGGCTAAGACCGCATTGACTCAGTGCGGTATTCAGCCTCTCTGGTTTCAAGTCTGATTTTAGAAAAAAAAAAAAAAATC
Source organism: Poromitra crassiceps (assembly GCF_964638095.1). Lineage (NCBI taxonomy): Eukaryota > Metazoa > Chordata > Actinopteri > Beryciformes > Melamphaidae > Poromitra > Poromitra crassiceps. Next base: position 129,861 of record NW_028151926.1, on the reverse strand, counting down.
CAAAATCAGACAGAGTGTTGACACCAGAGAGGCTAAGACCGCATTGACTCAGTGCGGTATTCAGCCTCTCTGGTGTCAAGTCTGATTTTGGAAAAAAAAAAAAAAAATCCAAAATCAGACAGAGTGTTGAGACCAGAGAGGCTAAGAGCGCATTGACTCAGTGCGGTATGCAGCCTCTCTGGTGTCAAGTCTGATTTTGGAAAAAAAAAAAAAAAAATCCAAAATCAGACAGAGTGTTGACACCAGAGAGGCTAAGACCGCATTGACTCAGTGCGGTATTCAGCCTCTCTGGTGTCAAGTCTGATTTTGGGAAAAAAAAAAAAAAATCCAAAATCAGACAGAGTGTTGACACCAGAGAGGCTAAGACCGCATTGACTCAGTGCGGTATTCAGCCTCTCTGGTGTCAAGTCTGATTTTGGAAAAAAAAAAAAAATCCAAAATCAGACAGAGTGTTGACACCAGAGAGGCTAAGACCGCATTGACTCAGTGCGGTATTCAGCCTCTCTGGTGTCAAGTCTGATTTTGGAAAAAAAAAAAAAAATCCAAAATCAGACAGAGTGTTGACACCAGAGAGGCTAAGACCGCATTGACTCAGTGCGGTATTCAGCCTCTCTGGTGTCAAGTCTGATTTCGGAAAAAAAAAAAAAAATCTAAAATCAGACAGAGTGTTGACACCAGAGAGGCTAAGACCGCATTGACTCAGTGCGGTATTCAGCCTCTCTGGTGTCAAGTCTGATTTTGGAAAAAAAAAAAAAAAATCCAAAATCAGACAGAGTGTTGAGACCAGAGAGGCTAAGAGCACATTAACTCAGTGCGGTATGCAGCCTCTCTGGTGTCAAGTCTGATTTTGGAAAAAAAAAAAAAAAAATCCAAAATCAGACAGAGTGTTGAGACCAGAGAGGCTAAGACCGCATTGACTCAGTGCGGTATTCAGCCTCTCTGGTGTCAAGTGTGATTTTGGAAAAAAAAAAAAAAAAAATCCAAAATCAGACAGAGTGTTGACACCAGAGAGGCTAAGACCGCATTGACTCAGTGCGGTATTCAGCCTCTCTGGTGTCAAGTCTGATTTTGGAAAAAAAAAAAAAAAATCCAAAATCAGACAGAGTGTTGAGACCAGAGAGGCTAAGACCGCATTGACTCAGTGCGGTATTCAGCCTCTCTGGTGTCAAGTCTGATTTTGGAAAAAAAAAAAAAAAAAATCCAAAATCAGACAGAGTGTTGAGACCAGAGAGGCTAAGACCGCATTGACTCAGTGCGGTATTCAGCCTCTCTGGTGTCAAGTCTGATTTTGGAAAAAAAAAAAAAAAATCCAAAATCAGACAGAGTGTTGACACCAGAGAGGCTAAGACCGCATTGACTCAGTGCGGTATTCAGCCTCTCTGGTGTCAAGTCTGATTTTGGAAAAAAAAAAAAAAAATCCAAAATCAGACAGAGTGTTGAGACCAGAGAGGCTAAGACCGCATTGACTCAGTGCAGTATTCAGCCTCTCTGGTGTCAAGTCTGATTTTGGAAAAAAAAAAAAAAAAAATCCAAAATCAGACAGAGTGTTGAGACCAGAGAGGCTAAGACCGCATTGACTCAGTGCGGTATTCAGCCTCTCTGGTGTCAAGTCTGATTTTGGAAAAAAAAAAAAAAAATCCAAAATCAGACAGAGTGTTGACACCAGAGAGGCTAAGACCGCATTGACTCAGTGCGGTATTCAGCCTCTCTGGTGTCAAGTCTGATTTTGGAAAAAAAAAAAAAAATCCAAAATCAGACAGAGTGTTGACACCAGAGAGGCTAAGACCGCATTGACTCAGTGCGGTATTCAGCCTCTCTGGTGTCAAGTCTGATTTTGGAAAAAAAAAAAAAAATCCAAAATCAGACAGAGTGTTGAGACCAGAGAGGCTAAGAGCGCATTGACTCAGTGCGGTATGCAGCCTCTCTGGTGTCAAGTCTGATTTTGGAAAAAAAAAAAAAAAAAATCCAAAATCAGACAGAGTGTTGACACCAGAGAGGCTAAGACCGCATTGACTCAGTGCGGTATTCAGCCTCTCTGGTGTCAAGTCTGATTTTGGGAAAAAAAGAAAAAAAATCCAAAATCAGACAGAGTGTTGACACCAGAGAGGCTAAGACCGCATTGACTCACTGCGGTATTCAGCCTCTCTGGTGTCAAGTCTGATTTTGGAAAAAAAAAAAAAATCCAAAATCAGACAGAGTGTTGACACCAGAGAGGCTAAGACCGCATTGACTCAGTGCGGTATTCAGCCTCTCTGGTGTCAAGTCTGATTTTGGAAAAAAAAAAAAAAATCCAAAATCAGATAGAGTGTTGACACCAGAGAGGCTAAGACCGCATTGACTCAGTGCGGTATTCAGCCTCTCTGGTGTCAAGTCTGATTTTGGAAAAAAAAAAAAAAAATCCAAAATCAGACAGAGTGTTGACACCAGAGAGGCTAAGACCGCATTGACTCAGTGCGGTATTCAGCCTCTCTGGTGTCAAGTCTGATTTTTGAAAAAAAAAAAAAAAAAAATCCAAAATCAGACAGAGTGTTGAGACCAGAGAGGCTAAGACCGCATTGACTCAGTGCGGTATTCAGCCTCTCTGGTGTCAAGTCTGATTTTGGAAAAAAAAAAAAAAATCCAAAATCAGACAGAGTGTTGTCACCAGAGAGGCTAAGACCGCATTGACTCAGTGCGGTATTCAGCCTCTCTGGTGTCAAGTCTGATTTTGGAAAAAAAAAAAAAAAATCCAAAATCAGACAGTGTTGACACCAGAGAGGCTAAGACTGCATTGACTCAGTGCTGTATTCAGCCTCTCTGGTGTCAAGTCTGATTTTGGAAAAAAAAAAAAAAAATCCAAAATCAGACAGAGTGTTGAGACCAGAGAGGCTAAGACCGCATTGACTCAGTGCGGTATTCAGCCTCTCTGGTGTCAAGTCTGATTTTGGACAAAAAAAAAAAAAAAAATCCAAAATCAGACAGAGTGTTGAGACCAGAGAGGCTAAGACCGCATTGACTCAGTGCGGTATTCAGCCTCTCTGGTGTCAAGTCTGATTTTTGAAAAAAAAAAAAAAAAAAATCCAAAATCAGACAGAGTGTTGAGACCAGAGAGGCTAAGACCGCATTGACTCAGTGCGGTATTCAGCCTCTCTGGTGTCAAGTCTGATTTTGGAAAAAAAAAAAAGACCAGAGAGGCTAAGACCGCATTGACTCAGTGCGGTATTCAGCCTCTCTGGTGTCAAGTCTGATTTTTGAAAAAAAAAAAAAAAAAATCCAAAATCAGACAGAGTGTTGAGACCAGAGAGGCTAAGACCGCATTGACTCAGTGCGGTATTCAGCCTCTCTGGTGTCAAGTCTGATTTTGGAAAAAAAAAAAAAATCCAAAATCAGACAGAGTGTTGTCACCAGAGAGGCTAAGACCGCATTGACTCAGTGCGGTATTCAGCCTCGCTGGTGTCAAGTCTGATTTTGGAAAAAAAAAAAAAAAATCAAAAATCAGACAGTGTTGACACCAGAGAGGCTAAGACCGCATTGACTCAGTGCGGTATTCAGCCTCTCTGGTGTCAAGTCTGATTTTTGAAAAAAAAAAAAAAAAAATCCAAAATCAGACAGAGTGTTGAGACCAGAGAGGCTAAGACCGCATTGACTCAGTGCGGTATTCAGCCTCTCTGGTGTCAAGTCTGATTTTTGAAAAAAAAAAAAAAAAAATCCAAAATCAGACAGAGTGTTGAGACCAGAGAGGCTAAGACCGCATTGACTCAGTGCGGTATTCAGCCTCTCTGGTGTCAAGTCTGATTTTGGAAAAAAAAAAAAAAATCCAAAATCAGACAGAGTGTTGTCACCAGAGAGGCTAAGACCGCATTGACTCAGTGCGGTATTCAGCCTCTCTGGTGTCAAGTCTGATTTTGGAAAAAAAAAAAAAAAATCCAAAATCAGACAGTGTTGACACCAGAGAGGCTAAGACCGCATTGACTCAGTGCGGTATTCAGCCTCTCTGGTGTCAAGTCTGATTTTGGAAAAAAAAAAAAAATCCAAAATCAGACAGAGTGTTGACACCAGAGAGGCTAAGACCGCATTGACTCAGTACGGTATTCAGCCTCTCTGGTGTCAAGTCTGATTTTTGAAAAAAAAAAAAAAAAAAATCCAAAATCAGACAGAGTGTTGAGACCAGAGAGGCTAAGACCGCATTGACTCAGTGCGGTATTCAGCCTCTCTGGTGTCAAGTCTGATTTTGGAAAAAAAAAAAAAAAAAATCCAAAATCAGACAGAGTGTTGACACCAGAGAGGCTAAGACCGCATTGACTCAGTGCGGTATTCAGCCTCTCTGGTGTCAAGTCTGATTTTGGAAGAAAAAAAAAAGACCAGAGAGGCTAAGACCGCATTGACTCAGTGCAGTATTCAGCCTCTCTGGTGTCAAGTCTGATTTTGTAAAAAAAAAAAAAAAAAAAAAAAATCCAAAATCAGACAGAGTGTTGAGACCAGAGAGGCTAAGACCGCATTGACTCAGTGCGGTATTCAGCCTCTCTGGTGTCAAGTCTGATTTTGGAAAAAAAAAAAAAAAATCCAAAATCAGACAGAGTGTTGACACCAGAGAGGCTAAGACCGCATTGACTCAGTGCGGTATTCAGCCTCTCTGGTGTCAAGTCTGATTTTGGAAAAAAAAAAAAAAATCCAAAATCAGACAGAGTGTTGACACCAGAGAGGCTAAGACCGCATTGACTCAGTGCGGTATTCAGCCTCTCTGGTGTCAAGTCTGATTTTGGAAAAAAAAAAAAAAATCCAAAATCAGACAGAGTGTTGACACCAGAGAGGCTAAGACCGCATTGACTCAGTGCGGTATTCAGCCTCTCTGGTGTCAAGTCTGATTTTGGAAAAAAAAAAAAAAAATCCAAAATCAGACAGAGTGTTGAGACCAGAGAGGCTAAGAGCGCATTGACTCAGTGCAGTATGCAGCCTCTCTGGTGTCAAGTCTGATTTTGGAAAAAAAAAAAAAAAAAATCCAAAATCAGACAGAGTGTTGACACCAGAGAGGCTAAGACCGCATTGACTCAGTGCGGTATTCAGCCTCTCTGGTGTCAAGTCTGATTTTGGAAAAAAAAAAAAAAATCCAAAATCAGACAGAGTGTTGAGACCAGAGAGGCTAAGACCGCATTGACTCAGTGCGGTATTCAGCCTCTCTGGTGTCAAGTCTGATTTTGGACAAAAAAAAAAAAAAAAAAATCCAAAATCAGACAGAGTGTTGAGACCAGAGAGGCTAAGACCGCATTGACTCAGTGCGGTATTCAGCCTCTCTGGTGTCAAGTCTGATTTTGGAAAAAAAAAAAAAAAATCCAAAATCAGACAGAGTGTTGAGACCAGAGAGGCTAAGACCGCATTGACTCAGTGCGGTATTCAGCCTCTCTGGTGTCAAGTCTGATTTTGGAAAAAAAAAAAAAAAATCCAAAATCAGACAGTGTTGAGACCAGAGAGGCTAAGACTGCATTGACTCAGTGCGGTATTCAGCCTCTCTGGTGTCAAGTCTGATTTTGGAAAAAAAAAAAAAAAATCCAAAATCAGACAGTGTTGACACCAGAGAGGCTAAGACCGCATTGACTCAGTGCGGTATTCAGCCTCTCTGGTGTCAAGTCTGATTTTTGAAAAAAAAAAAAAAAAAAATCCAAAATCAGACAGAGTGTTGAGACCAGAGAGGCTAAGACCGCATTGACTCAGTGCGGTATTCAGCCTCTCTGGTGTCAAGTCTGATTTTGGAAAAAAAAAAAAGACCAGAGAGGCTAAGACCGCATTGACTCAGTGCGGTATTCAGCCTCTCTGGTGTCAAGTCTGATTTTTGAAAAAAAAAAAAAAAAAAATCCAAAATCAGACAGAGTGTTGAGACCAGAGAGGCTAAGACCGCATTGACTCAGTGCGGTATTCAGCCTCTCTGGTGTCAAGTCTGATTTTGGAAAAAAAAAAAAAAATCCAAAATCAGACAGAGTGTTGTCACCAGAGAGGCTAAGACCGCATTGACTCAGTGCGGTATTCAGCCTCTCTGGTGTCAAGTCTGATTTTGGAAAAAAAAAAAAAAAATCCAAAATCAGACAGTGTTGACACCAGAGAGGCTAAGACCGCATTGACTCAGTGCGGTATTCAGCCTCTCTGGTGTCAAGTCTGATTTTGGAAAAAAAAAAAAAAAATCCAAAATCAGACAGAGTGTTGAGACCAGAGAGGCTAAGACCGCATTGACTCCGTGCGGTATTCAGCCTCTCTGGTGTCAAGTCTGATTTTGGACAAAAAAAAAAAAAAAAAAATCCAAAATCAGACAGAGTGTTGAGACCAGAGAGGCTAAGACCGCATTGACTCAGTGCGGTATTCAGCCTCTCTGGTGTCAAGTCTGATTTTGGAAAAAAAAAAAAAAATCCAAAATCAGACAGAGTGTTGAGACCAGAGAGGCTAAGACCGCATTGACTCAGTGCGGTATTCAGCCTCTCTGGTGTCAAGTCTGATTTTGGAAAAAAAAAAAAAAAATCCAAAATCAGACAGTGTTGAGACCAGAGAGGCTAAGACTGCATTGACTCAGTGCGGTATTCAGCCTCTCTGGTGTCAAGTCTGATTTTGGAAAAAAAAAAAAAAAATCCAAAATCAGACAGTGTTGACACCAGAGAGGCTAAGACCGCATTGACTTAGTGCGGTATTCAGCCTCTCTGGTGTCAAGTCTGATTTTTGAAAAAAAAAAAAAAAAAAAAAAATCCAAAATCAGACAGAGTGTTGAGACCAGAGAGGCTAAGACCGCATTGACTCAGTGCGGTATTCAGCCTCTCTGGTGTCAAGTCTGATTTTGGAAAAAAAAAAAAAAATCCAAAATCAGACAGAGTGTTGTCACCAGAGAGGCTAAGACCGCATTGACTCAGTGCGGTATTCAGCCTCTCTGGTGTCAAGTCTGATTTTGGAAAAAAAAAAAAAAATCCAAAATCAGACAGAGTGTTGAGACCAGAGAGGCTAAGACCGCATTGACTCAGTGCGGTATTCAGCCTCTCTGGTGTCAAGTCTGATTTTGGAAAAAAAAAAAAAAAATCCAAAATCAGACAGTGTTGACACCAGAGAGGCTAAGAGCGCATTGACTCAGTGCGGTATTCAGCCTCTCTGGTGTCAAGTCTGATTTTGGAAAAAAAAAAAAAAAAATCCAAAATCAGACAGAGTGTTGAGACCAGAGAGGCTAAGACCGCATTGACTCAGTGCGGTATTCAGCCTCTCTGGTGTCAAGTCTGATTTTGGAAAAAAAAAAAAAAATCCAAAATCAGACAGAGTGTTGAGACCAGAGAGGCTAAGACCGCATTGACTCAGTGCGGTATTCAGCCTCTCTGGTGTCAAGTCTGATTTTGGAAAAAAAAAAAAAAAATCCAAAATCAGACAGTGTTGAGACCAGAGAGGCTAAGACTGCATTGACTCAGTGCGGTATTCAGCCTCTCTGGTGTCAAGTCTGATTTTGGAAAAAAAAAAAAAAAATCCAAAATCAGACAGTGTTGACACCAGAGAGGCTAAGACCGCATTGACTTAGTGCGGTATTCAGCCTCTCTGGTGTCAAGTCTGATTTTTGAAAAAAAAAAAAAAAAAAAAAAAATCCAAAATCAGACAGAGTGTTGAGACCAGAGAGGCTAAGACCGCATTGACTCAGTGCGGTATTCAGCCTCTCTGGTGTCAAGTCTGATTTTGGAAAAAAAAAAAAAAATCCAAAATCAGACAGAGTGTTGTCACCAGAGAGGCTAAGACCGCATTGACTCAGTGCGGTATTCAGCCTCTCTGGTGTCAAGTCTGATTTTGGAAAAAAAAAAAAAATCCAAAATCAGACAGAGTGTTGAGACCAGAGAGGCTAAGACCGCATTGACTCAGTGCGGTATTCAGCCTCTCTGGTGTCAAGTCTGATTTTGGAAAAAAAAAAAAAAAATCCAAAATCAGACAGTGTTGACACCAGAGAGGCTAAGAGCGCATTGACTCAGTGCGGTATTCAGCCTCTCTGGTGTCAAGTCTGATTTTGGAAAAAAAAAAAAAAAATCCAAAATCAGACAGAGTGTTGAGACCAGAGAGGCTAAGACCGCATTGACTCAGTGCGGTATTCAGCCTCTCTGGTGTCAAGTCTGATTTTGGAAAAAAAAAAAAAAAAATCCAAAATCAGACAGAGTGTTGACACCAGAGAGGCTAAGACCGCATTGACTCAGTGCGGTATTCAGCCTCTCTGGTGTCAAGTCTGATTTTGGAAAAAAAAAAAAAAAAATCCAAAATCAGACAGAGTGTTGACACCAGAGAGGCTAAGACCGCATTGACTCAGTGCGGTATTCAGCCTCTCTGGTGTCAAGTCTGATTTTGGAAAAAAAAAAAAAATCCAAAATCAGACAGAGTGTTGAGACCAGAGAGGTTAAGAGCGCATTGACTCAGTGCGGTATGCAGCCTCTCTGGTGTCAAGTCTGATTTTGGAAAAAAAAAAAAAAAAAAATCCAAAATCAGACAGAGTGTTGAGACCAGAGAGGCTAAGACCGCATTGACTCAGTGCGGTATTCAGCCTCTCTGGTGTCAAGTCTGATTTTGGAAAAAAAAAAAAAAAAATCCAAAATCAGACAGTGTTGACACCAGAGAGGCTAAGAGCGCATTGACTCAGTGCGGTATTCAGCCTCTCTGGTGTCAAGTCTGATTTTGGAAAAAAAAAAAAAAAAAATCCAAAATCAGACAGAGTGTTGAGACCAGAGAGGCTAAGACCGCATTGACTCAGTGCGGTATTCAGCCTCTCTGGTGTCAAGTCTGATTTTGGAAAAAAAAAAAAAAAAATCCAAAATCAGACAGAGTGTTGACACCAGAGAGGCTAAGACCGCATTGACTCAGTGCGGTATTCAGCCTCTCTGGTGTCAAGTCTGATTTTGGAAAAAAAAAAAAAAAAATCCAAAATCAGACAGAGTGTTGACACCAGAGAGGCTAAGACCGCATTGACTCAGTGCGGTATTCAGCCTCTCTGGTGTCAAGTCTGATTTTGGAAAAAAAAAAAAAAAAAAATCCAAAATCAGACAGAGTGTTGAGACCAGAGAGGCTAAGACCGCATTGACTCAGTGCGGTATTCAGCCTCTCTGGTGTCAAGTCTGATTTTGGAAAAAAAAAAAAAAAAAAATCCAAAATCAGACAGAGTGTTGAGACCAGAGAGGCTAAGACCGCATTGACTCAGTGCGGTATTCAGCCTCTCTGGTGTCAAGTCTGATTTTGGAAAAAAAAAAAAAAAATCCAAAATCAGACAGAGTGTTGACACCAGAGAGGCTAAGACCGCATTGACTCAGTGCGGTATTCAGCCTCTCTGGTGTCAAGTCTGATTTTTGAAAAAAAAAAAAAAAAAAATCCAAAATCAGACAGAGTGTTGAGACCAGAGAGGCTAAGACCGCATTGACTCAGTGCGGTATTCAGCCTCTCTGGTGTCAAGTCTGATTTTGGAAAAAAAAAAAAGACCAGAGAGGCTAAGACCGCATTGACTCAGTGCGGTATTCAGCCTCTCTGGTGTCAAGTCTGATTTTTGAAAAAAAAAAAAAAAAAAATCCAAAATCAGACAGAGTGTTGAGACCAGAGAGGCTAAGACCGCATTGACTCAGTGCGGTATTCAGCCTCTCTGGTGTCAAGTCTGATTTTGGAAAAAAAAAAAAAAATCCAAAATCAGACAGAGTGTTGTCACCAGAGAGGCTAAGACCGCATTGACTCAGTGCGGTATTCAGCCTCTCTGGTGTCAAGTCTGATTTTGGAAAAAAAAAAAAAAAATCCAAAATCAGACAGTGTTGACACCAGAGAGGCTAAGACCGCATTGACTCAGTGCGGTATTCAGCCTCTCTGGTGTCAAGTCTGATTTTGGAAAAAAAAAAAAAAAATCCAAAATCAGACAGAGTGTTGAGACCAGAGAGGCTAAGACCGCATTGACTCCGTGCGGTATTCAGCCTCTCTGGTGTCAAGTCTGATTTTGGACAAAAAAAAAAAAAAAAAAATCCAAAATCAGACAGAGTGTTGAGACCAGAGAGGCTAAGACCGCATTGACTCAGTGCGGTATTCAGCCTCTCTGGTGTCAAGTCTGATTTTGGAAAAAAAAAAAAAAATCCAAAATCAGACAGAGTGTTGAGACCAGAGAGGCTAAGACCGCATTGACTCAGTGCGGTATTCAGCCTCTCTGGTGTCAAGTCTGATTTTGGAAAAAAAAAAAAAAAATCCAAAATCAGACAGTGTTGAGACCAGAGAGGCTAAGACTGCATTGACTCAGTGCGGTATTCAGCCTCTCTGGTGTCAAGTCTGATTTTGGAAAAAAAAAAAAAAAATCCAAAATCAGACAGTGTTGACACCAGAGAGGCTAAGACCGCATTGACTTAGTGCGGTATTCAGCCTCTCTGGTGTCAAGTCTGATTTTTGAAAAAAAAAAAAAAAAAAAAAAATCCAAAATCAGACAGAGTGTTGAGACCAGAGAGGCTAAGACCGCATTGACTCAGTGCGGTATTCAGCCTCTCTGGTGTCAAGTCTGATTTTGGAAAAAAAAAAAAAAAATCCAAAATCAGACAGAGTGTTGTCACCAGAGAGGCTAAGACCGCATTGACTCAGTGCGGTATTCAGCCTCTCTGGTGTCAAGTCTGATTTTGGAAAAAAAAAAAAAATCCAAAATCAGACAGAGTGTTGAGACCAGAGAGGCTAAGACCGCATTGACTCAGTGCGGTATTCAGCCTCTCTGGTGTCAAGTCTGATTTTGGAAAAAAAAAAAAAAAATCCAAAATCAGACAGTGTTGACACCAGAGAGGCTAAGAGCGCATTGACTCAGTGCGGTATTCAGCCTCTCTGGTGTCAAGTCTGATTTTGGAAAAAAAAAAAAAAAATCCAAAATCAGACAGAGTGTTGAGACCAGAGAGGCTAAGACCGCATTGACTCAGTGCGGTATTCAGCCTCTCTGGTGTCAAGTCTGATTTTGGAAAAAAAAAAAAAAATCCAAAATCAGACAGAGTGTTGAGACCAGAGAGGCTAAGACCGCATTGACTCAGTGCGGTATTCAGCCTCTCTGGTGTCAAGTCTGATTTTGGAAAAAAAAAAAAAAAATCCAAAATCAGACAGTGTTGAGACCAGAGAGGCTAAGACTGCATTGACTCAGTGCGGTATTCAGCCTCTCTGGTGTCAAGTCTGATTTTGGAAAAAAAAAAAAAAAATCCAAAATCAGACAGTGTTGACACCAGAGAGGCTAAGACCGCATTGACTTAGTGCGGTATTCAGCCTCTCTGGTGTCAAGTCTGATTTTTGAAAAAAAAAAAAAAAAAAAAAAAATCCAAAATCAGACAGAGTGTTGAGACCAGAGAGGCTAAGACCGCATTGACTCAGTGCGGTATTCAGCCTCTCTGGTGTCAAGTCTGATTTTGGAAAAAAAAAAAAAAATCCAAAATCAGACAGAGTGTTGTCACCAGAGAGGCTAAGACCGCATTGACTCAGTGCGGTATTCAGCCTCTCTGGTGTCAAGTCTGATTTTGGAAAAAAAAAAAAAATCCAAAATCAGACAGAGTGTTGAGACCAGAGAGGCTAAGACCGCATTGACTCAGTGCGGTATTCAGCCTCTCTGGTGTCAAGTCTGATTTTGGAAAAAAAAAAAAAAAATCCAAAATCAGACAGTGTTGACACCAGAGAGGCTAAGAGCGCATTGACTCAGTGCGGTATTCAGCCTCTCTGGTGTCAAGTCTGATTTTGGAAAAAAAAAAAAAAAATCCAAAATCAGACAGAGTGTTGAGACCAGAGAGGCTAAGACCGCATTGACTCAGTGCGGTATTCAGCCTCTCTGGTGTCAAGTCTGATTTTGGAAAAAAAAAAAAAAAAATCCAAAATCAGACAGAGTGTTGACACCAGAGAGGCTAAGACCGCATTGACTCAGTGCGGTATTCAGCCTCTCTGGTGTCAAGTCTGATTTTGGAAAAAAAAAAAAAAAAAATCCAAAATCAGACAGAGTGTTGACACCAGAGAGGCTAAGACCGCATTGACTCAGTGCGGTATTCAGCCTCTCTGGTGTCAAGTCTGATTTTGGAAAAAAAAAAAAAAATCCAAAATCAGACAGAGTGTTGAGACCAGAGAGGTTAAGAGCGCATTGACTCAGTGCGGTATGCAGCCTCTCTGGTGTCAAGTCTGATTTTGGAAAAAAAAAAAAAAAAAAATCCAAAATCAGACAGAGTGTTGAGACCAGAGAGGCTAAGACCGCATTGACTCAGTGCGGTATTCAGCCTCTCTGGTGTCAAGTCTGATTTTGGAAAAAAAAAAAAAAAAATCCAAAATCAGACAGTGTTGACACCAGAGAGGCTAAGAGCGCATTGACTCAGTGCGGTATTCAGCCTCTCTGGTGTCAAGTCTGATTTTGGAAAAAAAAAAAAAAAAATCCAAAATCAGACAGAGTGTTGAGACCAGAGAGGCTAAGACCGCATTGACTCAGTGCGGTATTCAGCCTCTCTGGTGTCAAGTCTGATTTTGGAAAAAAAAAAAAAAAAATCCAAAATCAGACAGAGTGTTGACACCAGAGAGGCTAAGACCGCATTGACTCAGTGCGGTATTCAGCCTCTCTGGTGTCAAGTCTGATTTTGGAAAAAAAAAAAAAAAAATCCAAAATCAGACAGAGTGTTGACACCAGAGAGGCTAAGACCGCATTGACTCAGTGCGGTATTCAGCCTCTCTGGTGTCAAGTCTGATTTTGGAAAAAAAAAAAAAAAAAAATCCAAAATCAGACAGAGTGTTGAGACCAGAGAGGCTAAGACCGCATTGACTCAGTGCGGTATTCAGCCTCTCTGGTGTCAAGTCTGATTTTGGAAAAAAAAAAAAAAAAAAATCCAAAATCAGACAGAGTGTTGAGACCAGAGAGGCTAAGACCGCATTGACTCAGTGCGGTATTCAGCCTCTCTGGTGTCAAGTCTGATTTTGGAAAAAAAAAAAAAAAATCCAAAATCAGACAGAGTGTTGACACCAGAGAGGCTAAGACCGCATTGACTCAGTGCGGTATTCAGCCTCTCTGGTGTCAAGTCTGATTTTGGAAAAAAAAAAAAAAAATCCAAAATCAGACAGAGTGTTGAGACCAGAGAGGCTAAGAGCGCATTGACTCAGTGCGGTATGCAGCCTCTCTGGTGTCAAGTCTGATTTTGGAAAAAAAAAAAAATCCAAAATCAGACAGAGTGTTGACACCAGAGAGGCTAAGACCGCATTGACTCAGTGCGGTATTCAGCCTCTCTGGTGTCAAGTCTGATTTTGGAAAAAAAAAAAAAAATCCAAAATCAGACAGAGTGTTGAGACCAGAGAGGCTAAGACCGCATTGACTCAGTGCGGTATTCAGCCTCTCTGGTGTCAAGTCTGATTTTGGAAAAAAAAAAAAAAAAAATCCAAAATCAGACAGAGTGTTGACACCAGAGAGGCTAAGACCGCATTGACTCAGTGCGGTATTCAGCCTCTCTGGTGTCAAGTCTGATTTTGGAAAAAAAAAAAAAATCCAAAATCAGACAGAGTGTTGAGACCAGAGAGGCTAAGAGCGCATTGACTCAGTGCGGTATTCAGCCTCTCTGGTGTCAAGTCTGATTTTGGAAAAAAAAAAAAAAATCCAAAATCAGACAGTGTTGACACCAGAGAGGCTAAGACCGCATTGACTCAGTGCGGTATTCAGCCTCTCTGGTGTCAAGTCTGATTTTGAAAAAAAAAATAAAAAAAAATCCAAAATCAGACAGAGTGTTGACACCAGAGAGGCTAAGACCGCATTGACTCAGTGCGGTATTCAGCCTCTCTGGTGTCAAGTCTGATTTTGGAAAAAAAAAAAAAAAAATCCAAAATCAGACAGAGTGTTGAGACCAGAGAGGCTAAGACCGCATTGACTCAGTGCGGTATTCAGCCTCTCTGGTGTCAAGTCTGATTTTGGAAAAAAAAAAAAAAATCCAAAATCAGACAGAGTGTTGACACCAGAGAGGCTAAGACCGCATTGACTCAGTGCGGTATTCAGCCTCTCTGGTGTCAAGTCTGATTTTGGAAAAAAAAAAAAAAATCCAAAATCAGACAGAGTGTTGACACCAGAGAGGCTAAGACCGCATTGACTCAGTGCGGTATTCAGCCTCTCTGGTGTCAAGTCTGATTTTGGAAAAAAAAAAAAAAAAATCCAAAATCAGACAGAGTGTTGAGACCAGAGAGGCTAAGACCGCATTGACTCAGTGCGGTATTCAGCCTCTCTGGTGTCAAGTCTGATTTTGGAAAAAAAAAAAAAATCCAAAATCAGACAGAGTGTTGAGACCAGAGAGGCTAAGACCGCATTGACTCAGTGCGGTATTCAGCCTCTCTGGTGTCAAGTCTGATTTTGGAAAAAAAAAAAAAATCCAAAATCAGACAGAGTGTTGACACCAGAGAGGCTAAGACCGCATTGACTCAGTGCGGTATTCAGCCTCTCTGGTGTCAAGTCTGATTTTGGAAAAAAAAAAAAAAATCCAAAATCAGACAGAGTGTTGAGACCAGAGAGGCTAAGAGCGCATTGACTCAGTGCGGTATGCAGCCTCTCTGGTGTCAATTCTGATTTTGGAAAAAAAATAAAAAAAAATCCAAAATCAGACAGAGTGTTGAGACCAGAGAGGCTAAGACCGCATTGACTCAGTGCGGTATTCAGCCTCTCTGGTGTCGTCTGATTTTGGAAAAAAAAAAAAAAAAAATCCAAAATCAGACAGAGTGTTGACACCAGAGAGGCTAAGACCGTATTGACTCAGTGCGGTATTCAGCCTCTCTGGTGTCAAGTCTGATTTTGGAAAAAAAAAAAAAAATCCAAAATCAGACAGAGTGTTGAGACCAGAGAGGCTAAGAGCGCATTGACTCAGTGCGGTATGCAGCCTCTCTGGTGTCAAGTCTGATTTTGGAAAAAAAAAAAAAAAAAATCCAAAATCAGACAGAGTGTTGAGACCAGAGAGGCTAAGACCGCATTGACTCAGTGCGGTATTCAGCCTCTCTGGTGTCAAGTCTGATTTTGGAAAAAAAAAAAAAATCCAAAATCAGACAGAGTGTTGACACCAGAGAGGCTAAGACCGCATTGACTCAGTGCGGTATTCAGCCTCTCTGGTGTCAAGTCTGATTTTGAAAAAAAAAAAAAAAAAAAAATCCAAAATCAGACAGAGTGTTGACACCAGAGAGGCTAAGACCGCATTGACTCAGTGCGGTATTCAGCCTCTCTGGTGTCAAGTCTGATTTTGGAAAAAAATAAAAATAAATCCAAAATCAGACAGAGTGTTGAGACCAGAGAGGCTAAGACCGCATTGACTCAGTGCGGTATTCAGCCTCTCTGGTGTCAAGTCTGATTTTGGAAAAAAAAAAAAAATCCAAAATCAGACAGAGTGTTGACACCAGAGAGGCTAAGACCGCATTGACTCAGTGCGGTATTCAGCCTCTCTGGTGTCAAGTCTGATTTTGGAAAAAAAAAAAAAAATCCAAAATCAGACAGAGTGTTGACACCAGAGAGGCTAAGACCGCATTGACTCAGTGCGGTATTCAGCCTCTCTGGTGTCAAGTCTGATTTTGGAAAAAAAAAAAAAAAAATCCAAAATCAGACAGAGTGTTGAGACCAGAGAGGCTAAGAGCGCATTGACTCAGTGCGGTATGCAGCCTCTCTGGTGTCAAGTCTGATTTTGGAAAAAAAAAAAAAAAAATCCAAAATCAGACAGAGTGTTGACACCAGAGAGGCTAAGACCGCATTGACTCAGTGCGGTATTCAGCCTCTCTGGTGTCAAGTCTGATTTTGGAAAAAAAAAAAAAAATCCAAAATCAGACAGAGTGTTGACACCAGAGAGGCTAAGACCGCATTGACTCAGTGCGGTATTCAGCCTCTCTGGTGTCAAGTCTGATTTTGGAAAAAAAAAAAAAAAAAATCCAAAATCAGACAGAGTGTTGAGACCAGAGAGGCTAAGAGCGCATTGACTCAGTGCGGTATTCAGATTCAGATTCAGATTTATTTCGCCCCCCACACACACAAACAATTGACATGTTCAATCAACATCAAGATACAAATGTGTGGAGTGCCAGGTCTCCAAAGAAGCTACTTAAAGCTTATAGCAGGAGCCTGAGCAGGAAGACTTAACACAACTTAAATACAAGTTACTGCATACAGTATAACACAACAACAATTACACAACAGGACAATAAACAAACAAACAAAACAAACAAAACAGTCCCAGATCAGTGGATAAGTATAAGTATACTTATAATACATATTATTACTATATATTATATTATATATCATATACATTGTATATTATATATACTATATATTATAATATACTATATTATTATACATACAGATTAAGCAGTTGTTCTTTCATTTTTTTCTTGAAAACAGAGATGGATGGAGCTGTTTTCAGGCTCTCATCAAGCCCATTCCAGATCGCGGCCCTCTATTGGTTATACTTAAACTGGTGCATTTCAGTCGTCTTTTCTTACCATAAATAAGATGTGTATTTCTGGTATTAAAAGAATGAGCGGGGCGGTTGACTGGGATGAGCTTGGAGAGTCTTGGATTTAAGTTATGGACAACTTGATACATCAGGATTGCGTTTTGGTGAATATTAAACTCAGCAAGCCTCAGAAGATTATAGCTATGGAAGAGGGAACATGTAGGTGCGTTGAAATCCGACCAGGATACGGCTCGTATTATTTTCTTTTGTAAGCTTTCTAATTTCTTCAAATAGCTGGGGAAGGTGTTACACCATATGATGTTACAGTAATTAATGTGTGGCTCAAACATGGTTTTGTACAGGATCAGGAGAGCAGATAAAGGAAGAAAATGACGGAGTTTGAAAAATAGACCAACATATTTAGACAGTTTTGTTAACAGATGATCAATATGACATTTGAAGTTGATTGACTCGTCTATGATGACCCCCAAGAATTTTGTTGACCCTACTCTTGTCAACTCCCTTCCATCTATATTGAGGTGGATATGATCCACTGATTTTTTGTTAGAGTGGAATATTATGAAGTTGGTTTTGCTGATATTCAGCGACAATTTATTACATTTGAACCAAGTATCCACCTGTTTGAGTTCAACATTGAGTAGATCTTGAAGCTCATGAGAATCGTTGTGGGACAGAAATAAGTTTGTGTCATCAGCAAATATCACTTTGTGCAATAATTTAGAGGAGTTGACAAAATCATTGATGTAAAGAATAAAGAGCAAAGGCCCCAAAAGTGAACCTTGGGGGACCCCATATTTAACATTCATTTTTTGAGAGTGAAAATCATGTATGTCAACATACTGGTATCTACAATGCAGATAATCACGAAACCAATCAAGAGCCAGTCCTCTAATCCCATAATGGTGCAACTTCCCCAACAAAATGTCAAAATCAATGGTGTCGAAAGCCTTTGAGAGGTCCAGAAATACACCCACCCCACAGTTCCCCCGATCAACAGCATCATTTATTTTTTCTATAAGGTCTAATATTGCCATACAAGTTGTATTCTTTTTCCTGAAACCATACTGAGAGGATGTAAGAATATTAAGCTTATCAAAATATTTGCTCAGTCTTTTAAACACAACTCTCTCATACATTTTAGAAATAACAGGCAGGACTGATATTGGGCGATAATTGCTGATACTATTTTTATCCCCAGATTTGAAAATTGGTATTACTCTTGCAATTTTGGTCATCCTAGGCACAACACCAGAAAGTAAAGATACATTTATGCAATATGCAAGTGGTTTTGCTATAATAGCAGCTACGGCAATCAAGATTTTACTGCAGATTCCGTCCACACCAGCTGTACGAGAGTTGTTCAGATTCATGATGGCTTCATATACTTCATCGCAGTCAGTAGGTTTCATAAAAAATGAGTTAGGATAGTCTCCTGTGAGATACTGGTTGTAAGAGATACCTTGAGCAGGACAGATTTTATTGGCCAGGTCTTCGCCTACAGAGACAAAATAAGAGTTGAATTGATTGGAGAGTTTGGACAAGTTGACATGACCTGGGAGAACTGGTGGTTTTTTGTCCCTATTCAGGACCTTATTCAGGACAGACCATGTCCTCTTGGTATCACCCTGGGCTGTCCTTAGCTGTTCAGCAAAATGGACACATTTGCTTTTCCTTATTATATGGGTGAGCTTATTCCTGAAGACATTATATTTATTTTTATTAATGAGGCTCGGATTTTTTATATACCGTTTATAAAGTTTGTTTTTCTGTTTTATGGAGGTTAATATCCCCTTTGAGAGCCAAGGGTTTTGATCTTCAGCTCTGCATACGACAGTCTTTTCAGGAATTGAGTTATGAATAGAATCAGATAATTCGCTGATCAGGCTGTCATAAGCAGTGTCTGGATCAGGAGCAAAGTAAACATTATTCCATGACTTTGTCTTCAAGTTGTCACAGAGCTGGCTCAGAGTTCTGTTATTTAACACTTTCGTTGGTTTCTTACAGAGAGGGGGTATGCAGCCTCTCTGGTGTCAAGTCTGATTTTGGAAAAAAAAAAAAAAAAAAAATCCAAAATCAGACAGAGTGTTGAGACCAGAGAGGCTAAGACCGCATTGACTCAGTGCGGTATTCAGCCTCTCTGGTGTCAAGTCTGATTTTGGAAAAAAAAAAAAAAAAAAATCCAAAATCAGACAGAGTGTTGACACCAGAGAGGCTAAGACCGCATTGACTCAGTGCGGTATTCAGCCTCTCTGGTGTCAAGTCTGATTTTGGAAAAAAAAAAATCCAAAATCAGACAGAGTGTTGACACCAGAGAGGCTAAGACCGCATTGACTCAGTGCGGTATTCAGCCTCTCTGGTGTCAAGTCTGATTTTGGAAAAAAAAAAAAAAATCAGACAGAGTGTTGACACCAGAGAGGCTAAGACCGCATTGACTCAGTGCGGTATTCAGCCTCTCTGGTGTCAAGTCTGATTTTGGAAAAAAAAAAAAAAATCCAAAATCAGACAGAGTGTTGACACCAGAGAGGCTAAGACCGCATTGACTCAGTGCGGTATTCAGCCTCTCTGGTGTCAAGTCTGATTTTGGAAAAAAAAAAAAAATCCAAAATCAGACAGAGTGTTGACACCAGAGAGGCTAAGACCGCATTGACTCAGTGCGGTATTCAGCCTCTCTGGTGTCAAGTCTGATTTTGGAAAAAAAAAAAAATCCAAAATCAGACAGAGTGTTGACACCAGAGAGGCTAAGACCGTATTGACTCAGTGCGGTATTCAGCCTCTCTGGTGTCAAGTCTGATTTTTGAAAAAAAAAAAAAAATCCAAAATCAGACAGAGTGTTGAGACCAGAGAGGCTAAGAGCGCATTGACTCAGTGCGGTATGCAGCCTCTCTGGTGTCAAGTCTGATTTTGGAAAAAAAAAAAAAAAAAATCCAAAATCAGACAGAGTGTTGAGACCAGAGAGGCTAAGACCGCATTGACTCAGTGCGGTATTCAGCCTCTCTGGTGTCAAGTCTGATTTTGGAAAAAAAAAAAAAAAATCCAAAATCAGACAGAGTGTTGAGACCAGAGAGGCTAAGAGCGCATTGACTCAGTGCGGTATGCAGCCTCTCTGGTGTCAAGTCTGATTTTGGAAAAAAAAAAAAAAAAAAATCCAAAATCAGACAGAGTGTTGAGACCAGAGAGGCTAAGACCGCATTGACTCAGTGCGGTATTCAGCCTCTCTGGTGTCAAGTCTGATTTTGGAAAAAAAATAAAAATAAATCCAAAATCAGACAGAGTGTTGACACCAGAGAGGCTAAGACCGCATTGACTCAGTGCGGTATTCAGCCTCTCTGGTGTCAAGTCTGATTTTGGAAAAAAAAAAATCCAAAATCAGACAGAGTGTTGACACCAGAGAGGCTAAGACCGCATTGACTCAGTGCGGTATTCAGCCTCTCTGGTGTCAAGTCTGATTTTGGAAAAAAAAAAAAAAAATCCAAAATCAGACAGAGTGTTGACACCAGAGAGGCTAAGACCGCATTGACTCAGTGCGGTATTCAGCCTCTCTGGTGTCAAGTCTGATTTTGGAAAAAAAAAAAAATCCAAAATCAGACAGAGTGTTGACACCAGAGAGGCTAAGACCGCATTGACTCAGTGCGGTATTCAGCCTCTCTGGTGTCAAGTCTGATTTTGGAAAAAAAAAAAAAATCCAAAATCAGACAGAGTGTTGACACCAGAGAGGCTAAGACCGCATTGACTCAGTGCGGTATTCAGCCTCTCTGGTGTCAAGTCTGATTTTGGAAAAAAAAAAAAATCCAAAATCAGACAGAGTGTTGACACCAGAGAGGCTAAGACCGCATTGACTCAGTGCGGTATTCAGCCTCTCTGGTGTCAAGTCTGATTTTGGAAAAAAAAAAAAAAATCCAAAATCAGACAGAGTGTTGACACCAGAGAGGCTAAGACCGCATTGACTCAGTGCGGTATTCAGCCTCTCTGGTGTCAAGTCTGATTTTGGAAAAAAAAAAAAAAAATCCAAAATCAGACAGAGTGTTGAGACCAGAGAGGCTAAGAGCGCATTGACTCAGTGCGGTATGCAGCCTCTCTGGTGTCAAGTCTGATTTTGGAAAAAAAAAAAAAAAAATCCAAAATCAGACAGAGTGTTGAGACCAGAGAGGCTAAGACCGCATTGACTCAGTGCGGTATTCAGCCTCTCTGGTGTCAAGTCTGATTTTGGAAAAGAAAAGAAAAAAATCCAAAATCAGACAGAGTGTTGAGACCAGAGAGGCTAAGACCGCATTGACTCAGTGCGGTATTCAGCCTCTCTGGTGTCAAGTCTGATTTTGGAAAAAAAAAAAAAAAAAAAAAAATCAGACAGAGTGTTGAGACCAGAGAGGCTAAGACCGCATTGACTCAGTGCGGTATTCAGCCTCTCTGGTGTCAAGTCTGATTTTGGAAAAAAAAAAAAAAATCCAAAATCAGACAGTGTTGACACCAGAGAGGCTAAGAGCGCATTGACTCAGTGCGGTATTCAGCCTCTCTGGTGTCAAGTCTGATTTTGAAAAAAAAAAAAAAAAAATCCAAAATCAGACAGAGTGTTGAGACCAGAGAGGCTAAGACCGCATTGACTCAGTGCGGTATTCAGCCTCTCTGGTGTCAAGTCTGATTTTGGAAAAAAAAAAAAAAAAATCCAAAATCAGACAGAGTGTTGACACCAGAGAGGCTAAGACCGCATTGACTCAGTGCGGTATTCAGCCTCTCTGGTGTCAAGTCTGATTTTGGAAAAAAAAAAAAAAAAATCCAAAATCAGACAGAGTGTTGAGACCAGAGAGGCTAAGACCGCATTGACTCAGTGCGGTATTCAGCCTCTCTGGTGTCAAGTCTGATTTTGGAAAAAAAAAAAAAATCCAAAATCAGACAGAGTGTTGACACCAGAGAGGCTAAGACCGCATTGACTCAGTGCGGTATTCAGCCTCTCTGGTGTCAAGTCTGATTTTGGAAAAAAAAAAAAAAAATCCAAAATCAGACAGAGTGTTGAGACCAGAGAGGCTAAGACCGCATTGACTCAGTGCGGTATTCAGCCTCTCTGGTGTCAAGTCTGATTTTGGAAAAAAAAAAAAAAATCCAAAATCAGACAGTGTTGACACCAGAGAGGCTAAGAGCGCATTGACTCAGTGCGGTATTCAGCCTCTCTGGTGTCAAGTCTGATTTTGGAAAAAAAAAAAAAAAAAATCTAAAATCAGACAGAGTGTTGAGACCAGAGAGGCTAAGAGCGCATTGACTCAGTGCGGTATGCAGCCTCTCTGGTGTCAAGTCTGATTTTGGAAAAAAAAAAAAAAAATCCAAAATCAGACAGAGTGTTGACACCAGAGAGGCTAAGACCGCATTGACTCAGTGCGGTATTCAGCCTCTCTGGTGTCAAGTCTGATTTTGGAAAAAAAAAAAAAAATCCAAAATCAGACAGAGTGTTGACACCAGAGAGGCTAAGACCGCATTGACTCAGTGCGGTATTCAGCCTCTCTGGTGTCAAGTCTGATTTTGGAAAAAAAAAAAAAATCCAAAATCAGACAGAGTGTTGACACCAGAGAGGCTAAGACCGCATTGACTCAGTGCGGTATTCAGCCTCTCTGGTGTCAAGTCTGATTTTGGAAAAAAAAAAAAAAATCCAAAATCAGACAGAGTGTTGAGACCAGAGAGGCTAAGAGCACATTGACTCAGTGCGGTATGCAGCCTCTCTGGTGTCAAGTCTGATTTTGGAAAAAAAAAAAAAAAAATCCAAAATCAGACAGAGTGTTGACACCAGAGAGGCTAAGACCGAATTGACTCAGTGCAGTATTCAGCCTCTCTGGTGTCAAGTCTGATTTTGGAAAAAAAAAAAAAAATCCAAAATCAGACAGAGTGTTGACACCAGAGAGGCTAAGACCGCATTGACTCAGTGCGGTATTCAGCCTCTCTGGTGTCAAGTCTGATTTTGGAAAAAAAATAAAAAAATCCAAAATCAGACAGAGTGTTGAGACCAGAGAGGCTAAGAGCGCATTGACTCAGTGCGGTATGCAGCCTCTCTGGTGTCAAGTCTGATTTTGGAAAAAAAAAAAAAAAAAAATCCAAAATCAGACAGAGTGTTGACACCAGAGAGGCTAAGACCGCATTGACTCAGTGCGGTATTCAGCCGCTCTGGTGTCAAGTCTGATTTTGGAAAAAAAAAAAAAAATCCAAAATCAGACAGAGTGTTGACACCAGAGAGGCTAAGACCGCATTGACTCAGTGCGGTATTCAGCCTCTCTGGTGTCAAGTCTGATTTTGGAAAAAAAAAAAAAAAAATCCAAAATCAGACAGAGTGTTGACACCAGAGAGGCTAAGACCGCATTGACTCAGTGCGGTATTCAGCCTCTCTGGTGTCAAGTCTGATTTTGGAAAAAAAAAAAATCCAAAATCAGACAGAGTGTTGACACCAGAGAGGCTAAGACCGCATTGACTCAGTGCGGTATTCAGCCTCTCTGGTGTCAAGTCTGATTTTGGAAAAAAAAAAAAAAATCCAAAATCAGACAGAGTGTTGACACCAGAGAGGCTAAGACCGCATTGACTCAGTGCGGTATTCAGCCTCTCTGGTGTCAAGTCTGATTTTGGAAAAAAAAAAAAAATCCAAAATCAGACAGAGTGTTGACACCAGAGAGGCTAAGACCGCATTGACTCAGTGCGGTATTCAGCCTCTCTGGTGTCAAGTCTGATTTTGGAAAAAAAAAAAAAATCCAAAATCAGACAGAGTGTTGACACCAGAGAGGCTAAGACCGCATTGACTCAGTGCGGTATTCAGCCTCTCTGGTGTCAAGTCTGATTTTGGAAAAAAAAAAAAAAATCCAAAATCAGACAGAGTGTTGACACCAGAGAGGCTAAGACCGCATTGACTCAGTGCGGTATTCAGCCTCTCTGGTGTCAAGTCTGATTTTGGAAAAAAAAAAAAAATCCAAAATCAGACAGAGTGTTGACACCAGAGAGGCTAAGACCGCATTGACTCAGTGCGGTATTCAGCCTCTCTGGTGTCAAGTCTGATTTTGGAAAAAAAAAAAAAATCCAAAATCAGACAGAGTGTTGACACCAGAGAGGCTAAGACCGCATTGACTCAGTGCGGTATTCAGCCTCTCTGGTGTCAAGTCTGATTTTGGAAAAAAAAAAAAAAATCCAAAATCAGACAGAGTGTTGACACCAGAGAGGCTAAGACCGCATTGACTCAGTGCGGTATTCAGCCTCTCTGGTGTCAAGTCTGATTTTGGAAAAAAAAAAAAAAAAATCCAAAATCAGACAGAGTGTTGACACCAGAGAGGCTAAGACCGCATTGACTCAGTGCGGTATTCAGCCTCTCTGGTGTCAAGTCTGATTTTGGAAAAAAAAAAAATCCAAAATCAGACAGAGTGTTGACACCAGAGAGGCTAAGACCGCATTGACTCAGTGCGGTATTCAGCCTCTCTGGTGTCAAGTCTGATTTTGGAAAAAAAAAAAAAAATCCAAAATCAGACAGAGTGTTGACACCAGAGAGGCTAAGACCGCATTGACTCAGTGCAGTATTCAGCCTCTCTGGTGTCAAGTCTGATTTTGGAAAAAAAAAAAAAAAATCCAAAATCAGACAGAGTGTTGACACCAGAGAGGCTAAGACCGCATTGACTCAGTGCGGTATTCAGCCTCTCTGGTGTCAAGTCTGATTTTGGAAAAAAAAAAAAATCCAAAATCAGACAGAGTGTTGACACCAGAGAGGCTAAGACCGCATTGACTCAGTGCGGTATTCAGCCTCTCTGGTGTCAAGTCTGATTTTGGAAAAAAAAAAAAAAAAATCCAAAATCAGACAGAGTGTTGAGACCAGAGAGGCTAAGACCGCATTGACTCAGTGCGGTATTCAGCCTCTCTGGTGTCAAGTCTGATTTTGGAAAAAAAAAAAAAAAAATCCAAAATCAGACAGAGTGTTGAGACCAGAGAGGCTAACACCGCATTGACTCAGTGCGGTATTCAGCCTCTCTGGTGTCAAGTCTGATTTTTGAAAAAAAAAAAAAAAATCCAAAATCAGACAGAGTGTTGAGACCAGAGAGGCTAAGACCGCATTGACTCAGTGCGGTATTCAGCCTCTCTGGTGTCAAGTCTGATTTTGGAAAAAAAAAAAAAAATCCAAAATCAGACAGTGTTGACACCAGAGAGGCTAAGAGCGCATTGACTCAGTGCGGTATTCAGCCTCTCTGGTGTCAAGTCTGATTTTGGAAAAAAAAAAAAAAAAAATCCAAAATCAGACAGAGTGTTGAGACCAGAGAGGCTAAGACCGCATTGACTCAGTGCGGTATTCAGCCTCTCTGGTGTCAAGTCTGATTTTGGAAAAAAAAAAAAAAATCCAAAATCAGACAGAGTGTTGACACCAGAGAGGCTAAGACCGCATTGACTCAGTGCGGTATTCAGCCTCTCTGGTGTCAAGTCTGATTTTGGAAAAAAAAAAAAAAATCCAAAATCAGACAGAGTGTTGAGACTAGAGAGGCTAAGAGCGCATTGACTCAGTGCGGTATGCAGCCTCTCTGGTGTCAAGTCTGATTTTGGAAAAAAAAAAAAAAAAAATCCAAAATCAGACAGAGTGTTGAGACCAGAGAGGCTAAGACCGCATTGACTCAGTGCGGTATTCAGCCTCTCTGGTGTCAAGTCTGATTTTGGAAAAAAAAAAAAAAAAATCCAAAATCAGACAGAGTGTTGACACCAGAGAGGCTAAGACCGCATTGACTCAGTGCGGTATTCAGCCTCTCTGGTGTCAAGTCTGATTTTGGAAAAAAAAAAAATCCAAAATCAGACAGAGTGTTGACACCAGAGAGGCTAAGACCGCATTGACTCAGTGCGGTATTCAGCCTCTCTGGTGTCAAGTCTGATTTTGGAAAAAAAAAAAAAAAATCCAAAATCAGACAGAGTGTTGAGACCAGAGAGGCTAAGAGCGCATTGACTCAGTGCGGTATTCAGCCTCTCTGGTGTCAAGTCTGATTTTGGAAAAAAAAAAAAAAATCCAAAATCAGACAGAGTGTTGACACCAGAGAGGCTAAGACCGCATTGACTCAGTGCGGTATTCAGCCTCTCTGGTGTCAAGTCTGATTTTGGAAAAAAAAAAAAAAATCCAAAATCAGACAGAGTGTTGAGACCAGAGAGGCTAAGACCGCATTGACTCAGTGCGGTATTCAGCCTCTCTGGTGTCAAGTCTGATTTTGGAAAAAAAAAAAAAAATCCAAAATCAGACAGTGTTGAGACCAGAGAGGCTAAGACCGCATTGACTCAGTGCGGTATTCAGCCTCTCTGGTGTCAAGTCTGATTTTGGAAAAAAAAAAAAAAAATCCAAAATCAGACAGAGTGTTGACACCAGAGAGGCTAAGACCGCATTGACTCAGTGCGGTATTCAGCCTCTCTGGTGTCAAGTCTGATTTTGGAAAAAAAAAAAAAATCCAAAATCAGACAGAGTGTTGAGACCAGAGAGGCTAAGACCGCATTGACTCAGTGCGGTATTCAGCCTCTCTGGTGTCAAGTCTGATTTTGGAAAAAAAAAAAAAATCCAAAATCAGACACAGTGTTGACACCAGAGAGGCTAAGACCGCATTGACTCAGTGCGGTATTCAGCCTCTCTGGTGTCAAGTCTGATTTTGGAAAAAAAAAAAAAATCCAAAATCAGACAGTGTTGAGACCAGAGAGGCTAAGACCGCATTGACTCAGTGCGGTATTCAGCCTCTCTGGTGTCAAGTCTGATTTTGGAAAAAAAAAAAAAAAAAAATCCAAAATCAGACAGAGTGTTGAGACCAGAGAGGCTAAGACCGCATTGACTCAGTGCGGTATTCAGCCTCTCTGGTGTCAAGTCTGATTTTGGAAAAAAAAAAAAAATCCAAAATCAGACAGAGTGTTGACACCAGAGAGGCTAAGACCGCATTGACTCAGTGCGGTATTCAGCCTCTCTGGTGTCAAGTCTGATTTTGGAAAAAAAAAAAAAAAAATCCAAAATCAGACAGAGTGTTGAGACCAGAGAGGCTAAGACCGCATTGACTCAGTGCGGTATTCAGCCTCTCTGGTGTCAAGTCTGATTTTGGAAAAAAAAAAAAAAAAATCCAAAATCAGACAGAGTGTTGAGACCAGAGAGGCTAAGACCGCATTGACTCAGTGCGGTATTCAGCCTCTCTGGTGTCAAGTCTGATTTTGGAAAAAAAAAAAAAATCCAAAATCAGACAGAGTGTTGAGACCAGAGAGGCTAAGACCGCATTGACTCAGTGCGGTATTCAGCCTCTCTGGTGTCAAGTCTGATTTTGGAAAAAAAAAAAAAAATCCAAAATCAGACAGTGTTGAGACCAGAGAGGCTAAGACCGCATTGACTCAGTGCGGTATTCAGCCTCTCTGGTGTCAAGTCTGATTTTGGAAAAAAAAAAAAAAATCCAAAATCAGACAGAGTGTTGACACCAGAGAGGCTAAGACCGCATTGACTCAGTGCGGTATTCAGCCTCTCTGGTGTCAAGTCTGATTTTGGAAAAAAAAAAAAATCCAAAATCAGACAGAGTGTTGAGACCAGAGAGGCTAAGACCGCATTGACTCAGTGCGGTATTCAGCCTCTCTGGTGTCAAGTCTGATTTTGGAAAAAAAAATCCAAAATCAGACACAGTGTTGAGACCAGAGAGGCTAAGACCGCATTGACTCAGTGCGGTATTCAGCCTCTCTGGTGTCAAGTCTGATTTTGGAAAAAAAAAAAAAAAAAAAATCCAAAATCAGACAGAGTGTTGAGACCAGAGAGGCTAAGACCGCATTGACTCAGTGCGGTATTCAGCCTCTCTGGTGTCAAGTCTGATTTTGGAAAAAAAAAAAAAAATTCAAAATCAGACAGTGTTGACACCAGAGAGGCTGAATACCGCACTGAGTCAATGCGGTCTTAGCCTCTCTGGTGTCGAGTCTGATTTTGGAAAAAAAAAAAAAAAAAATCCAAAATCAGACAGAGTGTTGAGACCAGAGAGGCTAAGACCGCATTGACTCAGTGCGGTATTCAGCCTCTCTGGTGTCAAGTCTGATTTTGGAAAAAAAAAAAAAAAATCCAAAATCAGACAGAGTGTTGAGACCAGAGAGGCTAAGAGCGCATTGACTCAGTGCGGTATGCAGCCTCTCTGGTGTCAAGTCTGATTTTGGAAAAAAAAAAAAAAAAATCCAAAATCAGACAGAGTGTTGACACCAGAGAGGCTAAGACCGCATTGACTCAGTGCGGTATTCAGCCTCTCTGGTGTCAAGTCTGATTTTTGAAAAAAAAAAAAAAATCCAAAATCAGACAGAGTGTTGACACCAGAGAGGCTAAGACCGCATTGACTCAGTGCGGTATTCAGCCTCTCTGGTGTCAAGTCTGATTTTGGAAAAAAAAAAAAATCCAAAATCAGACAGAGTGTTGACACCAGAGAGGCTAAGACCGCATTGACTCAGTGCGGTATTCAGCCTCTCTGGTGTCAAGTCTGATTTTGGAAAAAAAATAAAATAATCCAAAATCAGACAGAGTGTTGAGACCAGAGAGGCTAAGAGCGCATTGACTCAGTGCGGTATGCAGCCTCTCTGGTGTCAAGTCTGATTTTGGAAAAAAAAAAAAAAAAAATCCAAAATCAGACAGAGTGTTGACACCAGAGAGGCTAAGACCGAATTGACTCAGTGCGGTATTCAGCCTCTCTGGTGTCAAGTCTGATTTTGGAAAAAAAAAAAAAAATCCAAAATCAGACAGAGTGTTGACACCAGAGAGGCTAAGACCGCATTGACTCAGTGCGGTATTCAGCCTCTCTGGTGTCAAGTCTGATTTTGGAAAAAAATAAAATAAATCCAAAATCAGACAGAGTGTTGAGACCAGAGAGGCTAAGAGCGCATTGACTCAGTGCGGTATGCAGCCTCTCTGGTGTCAAGTCTGATTTTGAAAAAAAAAAAAAAAAAAAATCCAAAATCAGACAGAGTGTTGAGACCAGAGAGGCTAAGACCGCATTGACTCAGTGCGGTATTCAGCCTCTCTGGTGTCAAGTCTGATTTTGGAAAAAAAAAAAAAAAAAATCCAAAATCAGACAGAGTGTTGACACCAGAGAGGCTAAGACCGCATTGACTCAGTGCGGTATTCAGCCTCTCTGGTGTCAAGTCTGATTTTGGAAAAAAAAAAATCCAAAATCAGACAGAGTGTTGACACCAGAGAGGCTAAGACCGCATTGACTCAGTGCGGTATTCAGCCTCTCTGGTGTCAAGTCTGATTTTGGAAAAAAAAAAAAAAATCCAAAATCAGACAGAGTGTTGACACCAGAGAGGCTAAGACCGCATTGACTCAGTGCGGTATTCAGCCTCTCTGGTGTCAAGTCTGATTTTGGAAAAAAAAAAAAAAATCCAAAATCAGACAGAGTGTTGACACCAGAGAGGCTAAGACCGCATTGACTCAGTGCGGTATTCAGCCTCTCTGGTGTCAAGTCTGATTTTGGAAAAAAAAAAAAAATCCAAAATCAGACAGAGTGTTGACACCAGAGAGGCTAAGACCGCATTGACTCAGTGCGGTATTCAGCCTCTCTGGTGTCAAGTCTGATTTTGGAAAAAAAAAAAAAATCCAAAATCAGACAGAGTGTTGACACCAGAGAGGCTAAGACCGCATTGACTCAGTGCGGTATTCAGCCTCTCTGGTGTCAAGTCTGATTTTGGAAAAAAAAAAAAAAATCCAAAATCAGACAGAGTGTTGACACCAGAAAGGCTAAGACCGCATTGACTCAGTGCGGTATTCAGCCTCTCTGGTGTCAAGTCTGATTTTGGAAAAAAAAAAAAAAAAATCCAAAATCAGACAGAGTGTTGAGACCAGAGAGGCTAAGAGCGCATTGACTCAGTGCGGTATGCAGCCTCTCTGGTGTCAAGTCTGATTTTGGAAAAAAAAAAAAAAAATCCAAAATCAGACAGAGTGTTGAGACCAGAGAGGCTAAGACCGCATTGACTCAGTGCGGTATTCAGCCTCTCTGGTGTCAAGTCTGATTTTGGAAAAAAAAAAAAAAAAATCCAAAATCAGACAGAGTGTTGAGACCAGAGAGGCTAACACCGCATTGACTCAGTGCGGTATTCAGCCTCTCTGGTGTCAAGTCTGATTTTGGAAAAAAAAAAAAAAAATCCAAAATCAGACAGAGTGTTGAGACCAGAGAGGCTAAGCCCGCATTGACTCAGTGCGGTATTCAGCCTCTCTGGTGTCAAGTCTGATTTTGGAAAAAAAAAATCCAAAATCCAAAATCAGACAGTGTTGACACCAGAGAGGCTAAGAGCGCATTGACTCAGTGCGGTATTCAGCCTCTCTGGTGTCAAGTCTGATTTTGGAAAAAAAAAAAAAAAAAATCCAAAATCAGACAGAGTGTTGACACCAGAGAGGCTAAGACCGCATTGACTCAGTGCGGTATTCAGCCTCTCTGGTGTCAAGTCTGATTTTGGAAAAAAAAAAAAAAATCCAAAATCAGACAGAGTGTTGACACCAGAGAGGCTAAGACCGCATTGACTCAGTGCGGTATTCAGCCTCTCTGGTGTCAAGTCTGATTTTGGAAAAAAAAAAAAAATCCAAAATCAGACAGAGTGTTGACACCAGAGAGGCTAAGACCGCATTGACTCAGTGCGGTATTCAGCCTCTCTGGTGTCAAGTCTGATTTTGGAAAAAAAAAAAAAAATCCAAAATCAGACAGAGTGTTGACACCAGAGAGGCTAAGACCGCATTGACTCAGTGCGGTATTCAGCCTCTCTGGTGTCAAGTCTGATTTTGGAAAAAAAAAAAAAAAAAATCCAAAATCAGACAGAGTGTTGACACCAGAGAGGCTAAGACCGCATTGACTCAGTGCGGTATTCAGCCTCTCTGGTGTCAAGTCTGATTTTGGAAAAAAAAAAAATCCAAAATCAGACAGAGTGTTGACACCAGAGAGGCTAAGACCGCATTGACTCAGTGCGGTATTCAGCCTCTCTGGTGTCAAGTCTGATTTTGGAAAAAAAAAAAAAAATCCAAAATCAGACAGAGTGTTGACACCAGAGAGGCTAAGACCGCATTGACTCAGTGCAGTATTCAGCCTCTCTGGTGTCAAGTCTGATTTTGGAAAAAAAAAAAAAAATCCAAAATCAGACAGAGTGTTGACACCAGAGAGGCTAAGACCGCATTGACTCAGTGCGGTATTCAGCCTCTCTGGTGTCAAGTCTGATTTTGGAAAAAAAAAAAAATCCAAAATCAGACAGAGTGTTGACACCAGAGAGGCTAAGACCGCATTGACTCAGTGCGGTATTCAGCCTCTCTGGTGTCAAGTCTGATTTTGGAAAAAAAAAAAAAATCCAAAATCAGACAGAGTGTTGACACCAGAGAGGCTAAGACCGCATTGACTCAGTGCGGTATTCAGCCTCTCTGGTGTCAAGTCTGATTTTGGAAAAAAAAAAAAAAATCCAAAATCAGACAGAGTGTTGACACCAGAGAGGCTAAGACCGCATTGACTCAGTGCGGTATTCAGCCTCTCTGGTGTCAAGTCTGATTTTGGAAAAAAAAAAAAAAATCCAAAATCAGACAGAGTGTTGACACCAGAGAGGCTAAGACCGCATTGACTCAGTGCGGTATGCAGACTCTCTGGTGTCAAGTCTGATTTTGGAAAAAAAAAAAAAAAAATCCAAAATCAGACAGAGTGTTGAGACCAGAGAGGCTAAGACCGCATTGACTCAGTGCGGTATTCAGCCTCTCTGGTGT
This sequence comes from Poromitra crassiceps, assembly GCF_964638095.1. Classification (NCBI taxonomy): domain Eukaryota; kingdom Metazoa; phylum Chordata; class Actinopteri; order Beryciformes; family Melamphaidae; genus Poromitra; species Poromitra crassiceps. Next base: position 98,769 of record NW_028151926.1, on the reverse strand, counting down.
CAAGTCTGATTTTGGAAAAAAAAAAAAAAAAATCCAAAATCAGACAGAGTGTTGAGACCAGAGAGGCTAACACCGCATTGACTCAGTGCGGTATTCAGCCTCTCTGGTGTCAAGTCTGATTTTTGAAAAAAAAAAAAAAAATCCAAAATCAGACAGAGTGTTGAGACCAGAGAGGCTAAGACCGCATTGACTCAGTGCGGTATTCAGCCTCTCTGGTGTCAAGTCTGATTTTGGAAAAAAAAAAAAAAATCCAAAATCAGACAGTGTTGACACCAGAGAGGCTAAGAGCGCATTGACTCAGTGCGGTATTCAGCCTCTCTGGTGTCAAGTCTGATTTTGGAAAAAAAAAAAAAAAAAATCCAAAATCAGACAGAGTGTTGAGACCAGAGAGGCTAAGACCGCATTGACTCAGTGCGGTATTCAGCCTCTCTGGTGTCAAGTCTGATTTTGGAAAAAAAAAAAAAAATCCAAAATCAGACAGAGTGTTGACACCAGAGAGGCTAAGACCGCATTGACTCAGTGCGGTATTCAGCCTCTCTGGTGTCAAGTCTGATTTTGGAAAAAAAAAAAAAAATCCAAAATCAGACAGAGTGTTGAGACTAGAGAGGCTAAGAGCGCATTGACTCAGTGCGGTATGCAGCCTCTCTGGTGTCAAGTCTGATTTTGGAAAAAAAAAAAAAAAAAATCCAAAATCAGACAGAGTGTTGAGACCAGAGAGGCTAAGACCGCATTGACTCAGTGCGGTATTCAGCCTCTCTGGTGTCAAGTCTGATTTTGGAAAAAAAAAAAAAAAAATCCAAAATCAGACAGAGTGTTGACACCAGAGAGGCTAAGACCGCATTGACTCAGTGCGGTATTCAGCCTCTCTGGTGTCAAGTCTGATTTTGGAAAAAAAAAAAAATCCAAAATCAGACAGAGTGTTGACACCAGAGAGGCTAAGACCGCATTGACTCAGTGCGGTATTCAGCCTCTCTGGTGTCAAGTCTGATTTTGGAAAAAAAAAAAAAAAATCCAAAATCAGACAGAGTGTTGAGACCAGAGAGGCTAAGAGCGCATTGACTCAGTGCGGTATTCAGCCTCTCTGGTGTCAAGTCTGATTTTGGAAAAAAAAAAAAAATCCAAAATCAGACAGAGTGTTGACACCAGAGAGGCTAAGACCGCATTGACTCAGTGCGGTATTCAGCCTCTCTGGTGTCAAGTCTGATTTTGGAAAAAAAAAAAAAAATCCAAAATCAGACAGTGTTGAGACCAGAGAGGCTAAGACCGCATTGACTCAGTGCGGTATTCAGCCTCTCTGGTGTCAAGTCTGATTTTGGAAAAAAAAAAAAAAAATCCAAAATCAGACAGAGTGTTGACACCAGAGAGGCTAAGACCGCATTGACTCAGTGCGGTATTCAGCCTCTCTGGTGTCAAGTCTGATTTTGGAAAAAAAAAAAAAATCCAAAATCAGACAGAGTGTTGAGACCAGAGAGGCTAAGACCGCATTGACTCAGTGCGGTATTCAGCCTCTCTGGTGTCAAGTCTGATTTTGGAAAAAAAAAAAAAATCCAAAATCAGACACAGTGTTGACACCAGAGAGGCTAAGACCGCATTGACTCAGTGCGGTATTCAGCCTCTCTGGTGTCAAGTCTGATTTTGGAAAAAAAAAAAAAATCCAAAATCAGACAGTGTTGAGACCAGAGAGGCTAAGACCGCATTGACTCAGTGCGGTATTCAGCCTCTCTGGTGTCAAGTCTGATTTTGGAAAAAAAAAAAAAAAAAAAATCCAAAATCAGACAGAGTGTTGAGACCAGAGAGGCTAAGACCGCATTGACTCAGTGCGGTATTCAGCCTCTCTGGTGTCAAGTCTGATTTTGGAAAAAAAAAAAAAAATCCAAAATCAGACAGTGTTGACACCAGAGAGGCTGAATACCGCACTGAGTCAATGCGGTCTTAGCCTCTCTGGTGTCAAGTCTGATTTTGGAAAAAAAAAAAAAAAAAATCCAAAATCAGACAGAGTGTTGAGACCAGAGAGGCTAAGACCGCATTGACTCAGTGCGGTATTCAGCCTCTCTGGTGTCAAGTCTGATTTTGGAAAAAAAAAAAAAATCCAAAATCAGACAGAGTGTTGACACCAGAGAGGCTAAGACCGCATTGACTCAGTGCGGTATTCAGCCTCTCTGGTGTCAAGTCTGATTTTGGAAAAAAAAAAAAAAAAATCCAAAATCAGACAGAGTGTTGAGACCAGAGAGGCTAAGACCGCATTGACTCAGTGCGGTATTCAGCCTCTCTGGTGTCAAGTCTGATTTTGGAAAAAAAAAAAAAAAAATCCAAAATCAGACAGAGTGTTGAGACCAGAGAGGCTAAGACCGCATTGACTCAGTGCGGTATTCAGCCTCTCTGGTGTCAAGTCTGATTTTGGAAAAAAAAAAAAAATCCAAAATCAGACAGAGTGTTGAGACCAGAGAGGCTAAGACCGCATTGACTCAGTGCGGTATTCAGCCTCTCTGGTGTCAAGTCTGATTTTGGAAAAAAAAAAAAAAATCCAAAATCAGACAGTGTTGAGACCAGAGAGGCTAAGACCGCATTGACTCAGTGCGGTATTCAGCCTCTCTGGTGTCAAGTCTGATTTTGGAAAAAAAAAAAAAAAATCCAAAATCAGACAGAGTGTTGACACCAGAGAGGCTAAGACCGCATTGACTCAGTGCGGTATTCAGCCTCTCTGGTGTCAAGTCTGATTTTGGAAAAAAAAAATCCAAAATCAGACACAGTGTTGAGACCAGAGAGGCTAAGACCGCATTGACTCAGTGCGGTATTCAGCCTCTCTGGTGTCAAGTCTGATTTTGGAAAAAAAAAAAAAAAAAAAATCCAAAATCAGACAGAGTGTTGAGACCAGAGAGGCTAAGACCGCATTGACTCAGTGCGGTATTCAGCCTCTCTGGTGTCAAGTCTGATTTTGGAAAAAAAAAAAAAAATTCAAAATCAGACAGTGTTGACACCAGAGAGGCTGAATACCGCACTGAGTCAATGCGGTCTTAGCCTCTCTGGTGTCGAGTCTGATTTTGGAAAAAAAAAAAAAAAAAATCCAAAATCAGACAGAGTGTTGAGACCAGAGAGGCTAAGACCGCATTGACTCAGTGCGGTATTCAGCCTCTCTGGTGTCAAGTCTGATTTTGGAAAAAAAAAAAAAAAATCCAAAATCAGACAGAGTGTTGAGACCAGAGAGGCTAAGAGCGCATTGACTCAGTGCGGTATGCAGCCTCTCTGGTGTCAAGTCTGATTTTGGAAAAAAAAAAAAAGAAATCCAAAATCAGACAGAGTGTTGACACCAGAGAGGCTAAGACCGCATTGACTCAGTGCGGTATTCAGCCTCTCTGGTGTCAAGTCTGATTTTTGAAAAAAAAAAAAAAATCCAAAATCAGACAGAGTGTTGACACCAGAGAGGCTAAGACCGCATTGACTCAGTGCGGTATTCAGCCTCTCTGGTGTCAAGTCTGATTTTGGAAAAAAAAAAAAATCCAAAATCAGACAGAGTGTTGACACCAGAGAGGCTAAGACCGCATTGACTCAGTGCGGTATTCAGCCTCTCTGGTGTCAAGTCTGATTTTGGAAAAAAAATAAAATAATCCAAAATCAGACAGAGTGTTGAGACCAGAGAGGCTAAGAGCGCATTGACTCAGTGCGGTATGCAGCCTCTCTGGTGTCAAGTCTGATTTTGGAAAAAAAAAAAAAAAAAATCCAAAATCAGACAGAGTGTTGACACCAGAGAGGCTAAGACCGAATTGACTCAGTGCGGTATTCAGCCTCTCTGGTGTCAAGTCTGATTTTGGAAAAAAAAAAAAAAATCCAAAATCAGACAGAGTGTTGACACCAGAGAGGCTAAGACCGCATTGACTCAGTGCGGTATTCAGCCTCTCTGGTGTCAAGTCTGATTTTGGAAAAAAATAAAATAAATCCAAAATCAGACAGAGTGTTGAGACCAGAGAGGCTAAGAGCGCATTGACTCAGTGCGGTATGCAGCCTCTCTGGTGTCAAGTCTGATTTTGAAAAAAAAAAAAAAAAAAAATCCAAAATCAGACAGAGTGTTGAGACCAGAGAGGCTAAGACCGCATTGACTCAGTGCGGTATTCAGCCTCTCTGGTGTCAAGTCTGATTTTGGAAAAAAAAAAAAAAAAAATCCAAAATCAGACAGAGTGTTGACACCAGAGAGGCTAAGACCGCATTGACTCAGTGCGGTATTCAGCCTCTCTGGTGTCAAGTCTGATTTTGGAAAAAAAAAAATCCAAAATCAGACAGAGTGTTGACACCAGAGAGGCTAAGACCGCATTGACTCAGTGCGGTATTCAGCCTCTCTGGTGTCAAGTCTGATTTTGGAAAAAAAAAAAAAAATCCAAAATCAGACAGAGTGTTGACACCAGAGAGGCTAAGACCGCATTGACTCAGTGCGGTATTCAGCCTCTCTGGTGTCAAGTCTGATTTTGGAAAAAAAAAAAAAAATCCAAAATCAGACAGAGTGTTGACACCAGAGAGGCTAAGACCGCATTGACTCAGTGCGGTATTCAGCCTCTCTGGTGTCAAGTCTGATTTTGGAAAAAAAAAAAAAATCCAAAATCAGACAGAGTGTTGACACCAGAGAGGCTAAGACCGCATTGACTCAGTGCGGTATTCAGCCTCTCTGGTGTCAAGTCTGATTTTGGAAAAAAAAAAAAAATCCAAAATCAGACAGAGTGTTGACACCAGAGAGGCTAAGACCGCATTGACTCAGTGCGGTATTCAGCCTCTCTGGTGTCAAGTCTGATTTTGGAAAAAAAAAAAAAAATCCAAAATCAGACAGAGTGTTGACACCAGAAAGGCTAAGACCGCATTGACTCAGTGCGGTATTCAGCCTCTCTGGTGTCAAGTCTGATTTTGGAAAAAAAAAAAAAAAAATCCAAAATCAGACAGAGTGTTGAGACCAGAGAGGCTAAGAGCGCATTGACTCAGTGCGGTATGCAGCCTCTCTGGTGTCAAGTCTGATTTTGGAAAAAAAAAAAAAAAATCCAAAATCAGACAGAGTGTTGAGACCAGAGAGGCTAAGACCGCATTGACTCAGTGCGGTATTCAGCCTCTCTGGTGTCAAGTCTGATTTTGGAAAAAAAAAAAAAAAAATCCAAAATCAGACAGAGTGTTGAGACCAGAGAGGCTAACACCGCATTGACTCAGTGCGGTATTCAGCCTCTCTGGTGTCAAGTCTGATTTTGGAAAAAAAAAAAAAAAATCCAAAATCAGACAGAGTGTTGAGACCAGAGAGGCTAAGCCCGCATTGACTCAGTGCGGTATTCAGCCTCTCTGGTGTCAAGTCTGATTTTGGAAAAAAAAAATCCAAAATCCAAAATCAGACAGTGTTGACACCAGAGAGGCTAAGAGCGCATTGACTCAGTGCGGTATTCAGCCTCTCTGGTGTCAAGTCTGATTTTGGAAAAAAAAAAAAAAAAAATCCAAAATCAGACAGAGTGTTGACACCAGAGAGGCTAAGACCGCATTGACTCAGTGCGGTATTCAGCCTCTCTGGTGTCAAGTCTGATTTTGGAAAAAAAAAAAAAATCCAAAATCAGACAGTGTTGAGACCAGAGAGGCTAAGACCGCATTGACTCAGTGCGGTATTCAGCCTCTCTGGTGTCAAGTCTGATTTTGGAAAAAAAAAAAAAAAAAAAAATCCAAAATCAGACAGAGTGTTGAGACCAGAGAGGCTAAGACCGCATTGACTCAGTGCGGTATTCAGCCTCTCTGGTGTCAAGTCTGATTTTGGAAAAAAAAAAAAAATCCAAAATCAGACAGTGTTGAGACCAGAGAGGCTAAGACCGCATTGACTCAGTGCGGTATTCAGCCTCTCTGGTGTCAAGTCTGATTTTGGAAAAAAAAAAAAAAAAAAAATCCAAAATCAGACAGAGTGTTGAGACCAGAGAGGCTAAGACCGCATTGACTCAGTGCGGTATTCAGCCTCTCTGGTGTCAAGTCTGATTTTGGAAAAAAAAAAAAAAATCCAAAATCAGACAGTGTTGACACCAGAGAGGCTGAATACCGCACTGAGTCAATGCGGTCTTAGCCTCTCTGGTGTCAAGTCTGATTTTGGAAAAAAAAAAAAAAAAAATCCAAAATCAGACAGAGTGTTGAGACCAGAGAGGCTAAGACCGCATTGACTCAGTGCGGTATTCAGCCTCTCTGGTGTCAAGTCTGATTTTGGAAAAAAAAAAAAAAAATCCAAAATCAGACAGAGTGTTGAGACCAGAGAGGCTAAGAGCGCATTGACTCAGTGCGGTATGCAGCCTCTCTGGTGTCAAGTCTGATTTTGGAAAAAAAAAAAAAAAAATCCAAAATCAGACAGAGTGTTGACACCAGAGAGGCTAAGACCGCATTGACTCAGTGCGGTATTCAGCCTCTCTGGTGTCAAGTCTGATTTTTGAAAAAAAAAAAAAAATCCAAAATCAGACAGAGTGTTGACACCAGAGAGGCTAAGACCGCATTGACTCAGTGCGGTATTCAGCCTCTCTGGTGTCAAGTCTGATTTTGGAAAAAAAAAAAAATCCAAAATCAGACAGAGTGTTGACACCAGAGAGGCTAAGACCGCATTGACTCAGTGCGGTATTCAGCCTCTCTGGTGTCAAGTCTGATTTTGGAAAAAAATAATAATAATCCAAAATCAGACAGAGTGTTGAGACCAGAGAGGCTAAGAGCGCATTGACTCAGTGCGGTATGCAGCCTCTCTGGTGTCAAGTCTGATTTTGGAAAAAAAAAAAAAAAAAATCCAAAATCAGACAGAGTGTTGACACCAGAGAGGCTAAGACCGAATTGACTCAGTGCGGTATTCAGCCTCTCTGGTGTCAAGTCTGATTTTGGAAAAAAAAAAAAAAATCCAAAATCAGACAGAGTGTTGACACCAGAGAGGCTAAGACCGCATTGACTCAGTGCGGTATTCAGCCTCTCTGGTGTCAAGTCTGATTTTGGAAAAAAAAAAATCCAAAATCAGACAGAGTGTTGACACCAGAGAGGCTAAGACCGCATTGACTCAGTGCGGTATTCAGCCTCTCTGGTGTCAAGTCTGATTTTGGAAAAAAAAAAAAAAATCCAAAATCAGACAGAGTGTTGACACCAGAGAGGCTAAGACCGCATTGACTCAGTGCGGTATTCAGCCTCTCTGGTGTCAAGTCTGATTTTGGAAAAAAAAAAAAAAATCCAAAATCAGACAGAGTGTTGACACCAGAGAGGCTAAGACCGCATTGACTCAGTGTGGTATTCAGCCTCTCTGGTGTCAAGTCTGATTTTGGAAAAAAAAAAAAAATCCAAAATCAGACAGAGTGTTGACACCAGAGAGGCTAAGACCGCATTGACTCAGTGCGGTATTCAGCCTCTCTGGTGTCAAGTCTGATTTTGGAAAAAAAAAAAAATCCAAAATCAGACAGAGTGTTGACACCAGAGAGGCTAAGACCGCATTGACTCAGTGCGGTATTCAGCCTCTCTGGTGTCAAGTCTGATTTTGGAAAAAAAAAAAAAAATCCAAAATCAGACAGAGTGTTGACACCAGAGAGGCTAAGACCGCATTGACTCAGTGCGGTATTCAGCCTCTCTGGTGTCAAGTCTGATTTTGGAAAAAAAAAAAATCCAAAATCAGACAGAGTGTTGACACCAGAGAGGCTAAGACCGCATTGACTCAGTGCGGTATTCAGCCTCTCTGGTGTCAAGTCTGATTTTGGAAAAAAAAAAAAAAATCCAAAATCAGACAGAGTGTTGACACCAGAGAGGCTAAGACCGCATTGACTCAGTGCGGTATTCAGCCTCTCTGGTGTCAAGTCTGATTTTGGAAAAAAAAAAAAAAATCCAAAATCAGACAGAGTGTTGACACCAGAGAGGCTAAGACCGCATTGACTCAGTGCGGTATTCAGCCTCTCTGGTGTCAAGTCTGATTTTGGAAAAAAAAAAAAAAATCCAAAATCAGACAGAGTGTTGACACCAGAGAGGCTAAGACCGCATTGACTCAGTGCGGTATTCAGCCTCTCTGGTGTCAAGTCTGATTTTGGAAAAAAAAAAAAAAATCCAAAATCAGACAGAGTGTTGACACCAGAAAGGCTAAGACCGCATTGACTCAGTGCGGTATTCAGCCTCTCTGGTGTCAAGTCTGATTTTGGAAAAAAAAAAAAAAAAAATCCAAAATCAGACAGAGTGTTGAGACCAGAGAGGCTAAGACCGCATTGACTCAGTGCGGTATTCAGCCTCTCTGGTGTCAAGTCTGATTTTGGAAAAAAAAAAAAAAAATCCAAAATCAGACAGAGTGTTGAGACCAGAGAGGCTAAGAGCGCATTGACTCAGTGCGGTATGCAGCCTCTCTGGTGTCAAGTCTGATTTTGGAAAAAAAAAAAAAAAAATCCAAAATCAGACAGAGTGTTGACACCAGAGAGGCTAAGACCGCATTGACTCAGTGCGGTATTCAGCCTCTCTGGTGTCAAGTCTGATTTTTGAAAAAAAAAAAAAAATCCAAAATCAGACAGAGTGTTGACACCAGAGAGGCTAAGACCGCATTGACTCAGTGCGGTATTCAGCCTCTCTGGTGTCAAGTCTGATTTTGGAAAAAAAAAAAAAATCCAAAATCAGACAGAGTGTTGACACCAGAGAGGCTAAGACCGCATTGACTCAGTGCGGTATTCAGCCTCTCTGGTGTCAAGTCTGATTTTGGAAAAAAAATAAAATAATCCAAAATCAGACAGAGTGTTGAGACCAGAGAGGCTAAGAGCGCATTGACTCAGTGCGGTATGCAGCCTCTCTGGTGTCAAGTCTGATTTTGGAAAAAAAAAAAAAAAAAATCCAAAATCAGACAGAGTGTTGACACCAGAGAGGCTAAGACCGAATTGACTCAGTGCGGTATTCAGCCTCTCTGGTGTCAAGTCTGATTTTGGAAAAAAAAAAAAAAATCCAAAATCAGACAGAGTGTTGACACCAGAGAGGCTAAGACCGCATTGACTCAGTGCGGTATTCAGCCTCTCTGGTGTCAAGTCTGATTTTGGAAAAAAATAAAATAAATCCAAAATCAGACAGAGTGTTGAGACCAGAGAGGCTAAGAGCGCATTGACTCAGTGCGGTATGCAGCCTCTCTGGTGTCAAGTCTGATTTTGAAAAAAAAAAAAAAAAAAAATCCAAAATCAGACAGAGTGTTGAGACCAGAGAGGCTAAGACCGCATTGACTCAGTGCGGTATTCAGCCTCTCTGGTGTCAAGTCTGATTTTGGAAAAAAAAAAAAAAAAAATCCAAAATCAGACAGAGTGTTGACACCAGAGAGGCTAAGACCGCATTGACTCAGTGCGGTATTCAGCCTCTCTGGTGTCAAGTCTGATTTTGGAAAAAAAAAAAATCCAAAATCAGACAGAGTGTTGACACCAGAGAGGCTAAGACCGCATTGACTCAGTGCGGTATTCAGCCTCTCTGGTGTCAAGTCTGATTTTGGAAAAAAAAAAAAAAATCCAAAATCAGACAGAGTGTTGACACCAGAGAGGCTAAGACCGCATTGACTCAGTGCGGTATTCAGCCTCTCTGGTGTCAAGTCTGATTTTGGAAAAAAAAAAAAAAATCCAAAATCAGACAGAGTGTTGACACCAGAGAGGCTAAGACCGCATTGACTCAGTGCGGTATTCAGCCTCTCTGGTGTCAAGTCTGATTTTGGAAAAAAAAAAAAAATCCAAAATCAGACAGAGTGTTGACACCAGAGAGGCTAAGACCGCATTGACTCAGTGCGGTATTCAGCCTCTCTGGTGTCAAGTCTGATTTTGGAAAAAAAAAAAAAATCCAAAATCAGACAGAGTGTTGACACCAGAGAGGCTAAGACCGCATTGACTCAGTGCGGTATTCAGCCTCTCTGGTGTCAAGTCTGATTTTGGAAAAAAAAAAAAAAATCCAAAATCAGACAGAGTGTTGACACCAGAAAGGCTAAGACCGCATTGACTCAGTGCGGTATTCAGCCTCTCTGGTGTCAAGTCTGATTTTGGAAAAAAAAAAAAAAAAATCCAAAATCAGACAGAGTGTTGAGACCAGAGAGGCTAAGAGCGCATTGACTCAGTGCGGTATGCAGCCTCTCTGGTGTCAAGTCTGATTTTGGAAAAAAAAAAAAAAAATCCAAAATCAGACAGAGTGTTGAGACCAGAGAGGCTAAGACCGCATTGACTCAGTGCGGTATTCAGCCTCTCTGGTGTCAAGTCTGATTTTGGAAAAAAAAAAAAAAAAATCCAAAATCAGACAGAGTGTTGAGACCAGAGAGGCTAACACCGCATTGACTCAGTGCGGTATTCAGCCTCTCTGGTGTCAAGTCTGATTTTGGAAAAAAAAAAAAAAAAATCCAAAATCAGACAGAGTGTTGAGACCAGAGAGGCTAAGCCCGCATTGACTCAGTGCGGTATTCAGCCTCTCTGGTGTCAAGTCTGATTTTGGAAAAAAAAAATCCAAAATCCAAAATCAGACAGTGTTGACACCAGAGAGGCTAAGAGCGCATTGACTCAGTGCGGTATTCAGCCTCTCTGGTGTCAAGTCTGATTTTGGAAAAAAAAAAAAAAAAAATCCAAAATCAGACAGAGTGTTGACACCAGAGAGGCTAAGACCGCATTGACTCAGTGCGGTATTCAGCCTCTCTGGTGTCAAGTCTGATTTTGGAAAAAAAAAAAAAATCCAAAATCAGACAGTGTTGAGACCAGAGAGGCTAAGACCGCATTGACTCAGTGCGGTATTCAGCCTCTCTGGTGTCAAGTCTGATTTTGGAAAAAAAAAAAAAAAAAAAAATCCAAAATCAGACAGAGTGTTGAGACCAGAGAGGCTAAGACCGCATTGACTCAGTGCGGTATTCAGCCTCTCTGGTGTCAAGTCTGATTTTGGAAAAAAAAAAAAAATCCAAAATCAGACAGTGTTGAGACCAGAGAGGCTAAGACCGCATTGACTCAGTGCGGTATTCAGCCTCTCTGGTGTCAAGTCTGATTTTGGAAAAAAAAAAAAAAAAAAAATCCAAAATCAGACAGAGTGTTGAGACCAGAGAGGCTAAGACCGCATTGACTCAGTGCGGTATTCAGCCTCTCTGGTGTCAAGTCTGATTTTGGAAAAAAAAAAAAAAATCCAAAATCAGACAGTGTTGACACCAGAGAGGCTGAATACCGCACTGAGTCAATGCGGTCTTAGCCTCTCTGGTGTCAAGTCTGATTTTGGAAAAAAAAAAAAAAAAAATCCAAAATCAGACAGAGTGTTGAGACCAGAGAGGCTAAGACCGCATTGACTCAGTGCGGTATTCAGCCTCTCTGGTGTCAAGTCTGATTTTGGAAAAAAAAAAAAAAAATCCAAAATCAGACAGAGTGTTGAGACCAGAGAGGCTAAGAGCGCATTGACTCAGTGCGGTATGCAGCCTCTCTGGTGTCAAGTCTGATTTTGGAAAAAAAAAAAAAAAAAATCCAAAATCAGACAGAGTGTTGACACCAGAGAGGCTAAGACCGCATTGACTCAGTGCGGTATTCAGCCTCTCTGGTGTCAAGTCTGATTTTTGAAAAAAAAAAAAAAATCCAAAATCAGACAGAGTGTTGACACCAGAGAGGCTAAGACCGCATTGACTCAGTGCGGTATTCAGCCTCTCTGGTGTCAAGTCTGATTTTGGAAAAAAAAAAAAATCCAAAATCAGACAGAGTGTTGACACCAGAGAGGCTAAGACCGCATTGACTCAGTGCGGTATTCAGCCTCTCTGGTGTCAAGTCTGATTTTGGAAAAAAAAAATAATAATCCAAAATCAGACAGAGTGTTGAGACCAGAGAGGCTAAGAGCGCATTGACTCAGTGCGGTATGCAGCCTCTCTGGTGTCAAGTCTGATTTTGGAAAAAAAAAAAAAAAAAATCCAAAATCAGACAGAGTGTTGACACCAGAGAGGCTAAGACCGAATTGACTCAGTGCGGTATTCAGCCTCTCTGGTGTCAAGTCTGATTTTGGAAAAAAAAAAAAAAATCCAAAATCAGACAGAGTGTTGACACCAGAGAGGCTAAGACCGCATTGACTCAGTGCGGTATTCAGCCTCTCTGGTGTCAAGTCTGATTTTGGAAAAAAAAAAAATCCAAAATCAGACAGAGTGTTGACACCAGAGAGGCTAAGACCGCATTGACTCAGTGCGGTATTCAGCCTCTCTGGTGTCAAGTCTGATTTTGGAAAAAAAAAAAAAAATCCAAAATCAGACAGAGTGTTGACACCAGAGAGGCTAAGACCGCATTGACTCAGTGCGGTATTCAGCCTCTCTGGTGTCAAGTCTGATTTTGGAAAAAAAAAAAAAAATCCAAAATCAGACAGAGTGTTGACACCAGAGAGGCTAAGACCGCATTGACTCAGTGTGGTATTCAGCCTCTCTGGTGTCAAGTCTGATTTTGGAAAAAAAAAAAAAATCCAAAATCAGACAGAGTGTTGACACCAGAGAGGCTAAGACCGCATTGACTCAGTGCGGTATTCAGCCTCTCTGGTGTCAAGTCTGATTTTGGAAAAAAAAAAAAAATCCAAAATCAGACAGAGTGTTGACACCAGAGAGGCTAAGACCGCATTGACTCAGTGCGGTATTCAGCCTCTCTGGTGTCAAGTCTGATTTTGGAAAAAAAAAAAAAAATCCAAAATCAGACAGAGTGTTGACACCAGAGAGGCTAAGACCGCATTGACTCAGTGCGGTATTCAGCCTCTCTGGTGTCAAGTCTGATTTTGGAAAAAAAAAAATCCAAAATCAGACAGAGTGTTGACACCAGAGAGGCTAAGACCGCATTGACTCAGTGCGGTATTCAGCCTCTCTGGTGTCAAGTCTGATTTTGGAAAAAAAAAAAAAAATCCAAAATCAGACAGAGTGTTGACACCAGAGAGGCTAAGACCGCATTGACTCAGTGCGGTATTCAGCCTCTCTGGTGTCAAGTCTGATTTTGGAAAAAAAAAAAAAATCCAAAATCAGACAGAGTGTTGACACCAGAGAGGCTAAGACCGCATTGACTCAGTGCGGTATTCAGCCTCTCTGGTGTCAAGTCTGATTTTGGAAAAAAAAAAAAAATCCAAAATCAGACAGAGTGTTGACACCAGAGAGGCTAAGACCGCATTGACTCAGTGCGGTATTCAGCCTCTCTGGTGTCAAGTCTGATTTTGGAAAAAAAAAAAAAAATCCAAAATCAGACAGAGTGTTGACACCAGAAAGGCTAAGACCGCATTGACTCAGTGCGGTATTCAGCCTCTCTGGTGTCAAGTCTGATTTTGGAAAAAAAAAAAAAAAAATCCAAAATCAGACAGAGTGTTGAGACCAGAGAGGCTAAGAGCGCATTGACTCAGTGCGGTATGCAGCCTCTCTGGTGTCAAGTCTGATTTTGGAAAAAAAAAAAAAAAATCCAAAATCAGACAGAGTGTTGAGACCAGAGAGGCTAAGACCGCATTGACTCAGTGCGGTATTCAGCCTCTCTGGTGTCAAGTCTGATTTTGGAAAAAAAAAAAAAAAAATCCAAAATCAGACAGAGTGTTGAGACCAGAGAGGCTAACACCGCATTGACTCAGTGCGGTATTCAGCCTCTCTGGTGTCAAGTCTGATTTTGGAAAAAAAAAAAAAAAATCCAAAATCAGACAGAGTGTTGAGACCAGAGAGGCTAAGCCCGCATTGACTCAGTGCGGTATTCAGCCTCTCTGGTGTCAAGTCTGATTTTGGAAAAAAAAAATCCAAAATCCAAAATCAGACAGTGTTGACACCAGAGAGGCTAAGAGCGCATTGACTCAGTGCGGTATTCAGCCTCTCTGGTGTCAAGTCTGATTTTGGAAAAAAAAAAAAAAAAAATCCAAAATCAGACAGTGTTGAGACCAGAGAGGCTAAGACCGCATTGACTCAGTGCGGTATTCAGCCTCTCTGGTGTCAAGTCTGATTTTGGAAAAAAAAAAAAAAAAAAAATCCAAAATCAGACAGAGTGTTGAGACCAGAGAGGCTAAGACCGCATTGACTCAGTGCGGTATTCAGCCTCTCTGGTGTCAAGTCTGATTTTGGAAAAAAAAAAAAAAATCCAAAATCAGACAGTGTTGACACCAGAGAGGCTGAATACCGCACTGAGTCAATGCGGTCTTAGCCTCTCTGGTGTCAAGTCTGATTTTGGAAAAAAAAAAAAAAAAAATCCAAAATCAGACAGAGTGTTGAGACCAGAGAGGCTAAGACCGCATTGACTCAGTGCGGTATTCAGCCTCTCTGGTGTCAAGTCTGATTTTGGAAAAAAAAAAAAAAAATCCAAAATCAGACAGAGTGTTGAGACCAGAGAGGCTAAGAGCGCATTGACTCAGTGCGGTATGCAGCCTCTCTGGTGTCAAGTCTGATTTTGGAAAAAAAAAAAAAAAAATCCAAAATCAGACAGAGTGTTGACACCAGAGAGGCTAAGACCGCATTGACTCAGTGCGGTATTCAGCCTCTCTGGTGTCAAGTCTGATTTTGGAAAAAAAAAAAAAATCCAAAATCAGACAGTGTTGAGACCAGAGAGGCTAAGACCGCATTGACTCAGTGCGGTATTCAGCCTCTCTGGTGTCAAGTCTGATTTTGGAAAAAAAAAAAAAAAAAAAATCCAAAATCAGACAGAGTGTTGAGACCAGAGAGGCTAAGACCGCATTGACTCAGTGCGGTATTCAGCCTCTCTGGTGTCAAGTCTGATTTTGGAAAAAAAAAAAAAAATCCAAAATCAGACAGTGTTGACACCAGAGAGGCTGAATACCGCACTGAGTCAATGCGGTCTTAGCCTCTCTGGTGTCAAGTCTGATTTTGGAAAAAAAAAAAAAAAAAATCCAAAATCAGACAGAGTGTTGAGACCAGAGAGGCTAAGACCGCATTGACTCAGTGCGGTATTCAGCCTCTCTGGTGTCAAGTCTGATTTTGGAAAAAAAAAAAAAAAATCCAAAATCAGACAGAGTGTTGAGACCAGAGAGGCTAAGAGCGCATTGACTCAGTGCGGTATGCAGCCTCTCTGGTGTCAAGTCTGATTTTGGAAAAAAAAAAAAAAAAATCCAAAATCAGACAGAGTGTTGACACCAGAGAGGCTAAGACCGCATTGACTCAGTGCGGTATTCAGCCTCTCTGGTGTCAAGTCTGATTTTTGAAAAAAAAAAAAAAATCCAAAATCAGACAGAGTGTTGACACCAGAGAGGCTAAGACCGCATTGACTCAGTGCGGTATTCAGCCTCTCTGGTGTCAAGTCTGATTTTGGAAAAAAAAAAAAAAAATCCAAAATCAGACAGAGTGTTGAGACCAGAGAGGCTAACACCGCATTGACTCAGTGCGGTATTCAGCCTCTCTGGTGTCAAGTCTGATTTTGGAAAAAAAAAAAAAAAATCCAAAATCAGACAGAGTGTTGAGACCAGAGAGGCTAAGCCCGCATTGACTCAGTGCGGTATTCAGCCTCTCTGGTGTCAAGTCTGATTTTGGAAAAAAAAAATCCAAAATCCAAAATCAGACAGTGTTGACACCAGAGAGGCTAAGAGCGCATTGACTCAGTGCGGTATTCAGCCTCTCTGGTGTCAAGTCTGATTTTGGAAAAAAAAAAAAAAAAAATCCAAAATCAGACAGTGTTGAGACCAGAGAGGCTAAGACCGCATTGACTCAGTGCGGTATTCAGCCTCTCTGGTGTCAAGTCTGATTTTGGAAAAAAAAAAAAAAAAAAAATCCAAAATCAGACAGAGTGTTGAGACCAGAGAGGCTAAGACCGCATTGACTCAGTGCGGTATTCAGCCTCTCTGGTGTCAAGTCTGATTTTGGAAAAAAAAAAAAAAATCCAAAATCAGACAGTGTTGACACCAGAGAGGCTGAATACCGCACTGAGTCAATGCGGTCTTAGCCTCTCTGGTGTCAAGTCTGATTTTGGAAAAAAAAAAAAAAAAAATCCAAAATCAGACAGAGTGTTGAGACCAGAGAGGCTAAGACCGCATTGACTCAGTGCGGTATTCAGCCTCTCTGGTGTCAAGTCTGATTTTGGAAAAAAAAAAAAAAAATCCAAAATCAGACAGAGTGTTGAGACCAGAGAGGCTAAGAGCGCATTGACTCAGTGCGGTATGCAGCCTCTCTGGTGTCAAGTCTGATTTTGGAAAAAAAAAAAAAAAAATCCAAAATCAGACAGAGTGTTGACACCAGAGAGGCTAAGACCGCATTGACTCAGTGCGGTATTCAGCCTCTCTGGTGTCAAGTCTGATTTTGGAAAAAAAAAAAAAATCCAAAATCAGACAGTGTTGAGACCAGAGAGGCTAAGACCGCATTGACTCAGTGCGGTATTCAGCCTCTCTGGTGTCAAGTCTGATTTTGGAAAAAAAAAAAAAAAAAAAATCCAAAATCAGACAGAGTGTTGAGACCAGAGAGGCTAAGAGCGCATTGACTCAGTGCGGTATGCAGCCTCTCTGGTGTCAAGTCTGATTTTGGAAAAAAAAAAAAAAAAATCCAAAATCAGACAGAGTGTTGACACCAGAGAGGCTAAGACCGCATTGACTCAGTGCGGTATTCAGCCTCTCTGGTGTCAAGTCTGATTTTTGAAAAAAAAAAAAAAATCCAAAATCAGACAGAGTGTTGACACCAGAGAGGCTAAGACCGCATTGACTCAGTGCGGTATTCAGCCTCTCTGGTGTCAAGTCTGATTTTGGAAAAAAAAAAAAATCCAAAATCAGACAGAGTGTTGACACCAGAGAGGCTAAGACCGCATTGACTCAGTGCGGTATTCAGCCTCTCTGGTGTCAAGTCTGATTTTGGAAAAAAAAAATAATAATCCAAAATCAGACAGAGTGTTGAGACCAGAGAGGCTAAGAGCGCATTGACTCAGTGCGGTATGCAGCCTCTCTGGTGTCAAGTCTGATTTTGGAAAAAAAAAAAAAAAAAATCCAAAATCAGACAGAGTGTTGACACCAGAGAGGCTAAGACCGAATTGACTCAGTGCGGTATTCAGCCTCTCTGGTGTCAAGTCTGATTTTGGAAAAAAAAAAAAAAATCCAAAATCAGACAGAGTGTTGACACCAGAGAGGCTAAGACCGCATTGACTCAGTGCGGTATTCAGCCTCTCTGGTGTCAAGTCTGATTTTGGAAAAAAAAAAATCCAAAATCAGACAGAGTGTTGACACCAGAGAGGCTAAGACCGCATTGACTCAGTGCGGTATTCAGCCTCTCTGGTGTCAAGTCTGATTTTGGAAAAAAAAAAAAAAATCCAAAATCAGACAGAGTGTTGACACCAGAGAGGCTAAGACCGCATTGACTCAGTGCGGTATTCAGCCTCTCTGGTGTCAAGTCTGATTTTGGAAAAAAAAAAAAAAATCCAAAATCAGACAGAGTGTTGACACCAGAGAGGCTAAGACCGCATTGACTCAGTGTGGTATTCAGCCTCTCTGGTGTCAAGTCTGATTTTGGAAAAAAAAAAAAAATCCAAAATCAGACAGAGTGTTGACACCAGAGAGGCTAAGACCGCATTGACTCAGTGCGGTATTCAGCCTCTCTGGTGTCAAGTCTGATTTTGGAAAAAAAAAAAAAATCCAAAATCAGACAGAGTGTTGACACCAGAGAGGCTAAGACCGCATTGACTCAGTGCGGTATTCAGCCTCTCTGGTGTCAAGTCTGATTTTGGAAAAAAAAAAAAAAATCCAAAATCAGACAGAGTGTTGACACCAGAGAGGCTAAGACCGCATTGACTCAGTGCGGTATTCAGCCTCTCTGGTGTCAAGTCTGATTTTGGAAAAAAAAAAATCCAAAATCAGACAGAGTGTTGACACCAGAGAGGCTAAGACCGCATTGACTCAGTGCGGTATTCAGCCTCTCTGGTGTCAAGTCTGATTTTGGAAAAAAAAAAAAAAATCCAAAATCAGACAGAGTGTTGACACCAGAGAGGCTAAGACCGCATTGACTCAGTGCGGTATTCAGCCTCTCTGGTGTCAAGTCTGATTTTGGAAAAAAAAAAAAAATCCAAAATCAGACAGAGTGTTGACACCAGAGAGGCTAAGACCGCATTGACTCAGTGCGGTATTCAGCCTCTCTGGTGTCAAGTCTGATTTTGGAAAAAAAAAAAAAAATCCAAAATCAGACAGAGTGTTGACACCAGAGAGGCTAAGACCGCATTGACTCAGTGCGGTATTCAGCCTCTCTGGTGTCAAGTCTGATTTTGGAAAAAAAAAAAAAAAATCCAAAATCAGACAGAGTGTTGACACCAGAAAGGCTAAGACCGCATTGACTCAGTGCGGTATTCAGCCTCTCTGGTGTCAAGTCTGATTTTGGAAAAAAAAAAAAAAAAATCCAAAATCAGACAGAGTGTTGAGACCAGAGAGGCTAAGAGCGCATTGACTCAGTGCGGTATGCAGCCTCTCTGGTGTCAAGTCTGATTTTGGAAAAAAAAAAAAAAAATCCAAAATCAGACAGAGTGTTGAGACCAGAGAGGCTAAGACCGCATTGACTCAGTGCGGTATTCAGCCTCTCTGGTGTCAAGTCTGATTTTGGAAAAAAAAAAAAAAATCCAAAATCAGACAGAGTGTTGAGACCAGAGAGGCTAAGCCCGCATTGACTCAGTGCGGTATTCAGCCTCTCTGGTGTCAAGTCTGATTTTGGAGAAAAAAAAATCCAAAATCCAAAATCAGACAGTGTTGACACCAGAGAGGCTAAGAGCGCATTGACTCAGTGCGGTATTCAGCCTCTCTGGTGTCAAGTCTGATTTTGGAAAAAAAAAAAAAAAAAATCCAAAATCAGACAGTGTTGAGACCAGAGAGGCTAAGACCGCATTGACTCAGTGCGGTATTCAGCCTCTCTGGTGTCAAGTCTGATTTTGGAAAAAAAAAAAAAAAAAAAATCCAAAATCAGACAGAGTGTTGAGACCAGAGAGGCTAAGACCGCATTGACTCAGTGCGGTATTCAGCCTCTCTGGTGTCAAGTCTGATTTTGGAAAAAAAAAAAAAAATCCAAAATCAGACAGTGTTGACACCAGAGAGGCTGAATACCGCACTGAGTCAATGCGGTCTTAGCCTCTCTGGTGTCAAGTCTGATTTTGGAAAAAAAAAAAAAAAAAATCCAAAATCAGACAGAGTGTTGAGACCAGAGAGGCTAAGACCGCATTGACTCAGTGCGGTATTCAGCCTCTCTGGTGTCAAGTCTGATTTTGGAAAAAAAAAAAAAAAATCCAAAATCAGACAGAGTGTTGAGACCAGAGAGGCTAAGAGCGCATTGACTCAGTGCGGTATGCAGCCTCTCTGGTGTCAAGTCTGATTTTGGAAAAAAAAAAAAAAAAATCCAAAATCAGACAGAGTGTTGACACCAGAGAGGCTAAGACCGCATTGACTCAGTGCGGTATTCAGCCTCTCTGGTGTCAAGTCTGATTTTTGAAAAAAAAAAAAAAATCCAAAATCAGACAGAGTGTTGACACCAGAGAGGCTAAGACCGCATTGACTCAGTGCGGTATTCAGCCTCTCTGGTGTCAAGTCTGATTTTGGAAAAAAAAAAAAATCCAAAATCAGACAGAGTGTTGACACCAGAGAGGCTAAGACCGCATTGACTCAGTGCGGTATTCAGCCTCTCTGGTGTCAAGTCTGATTTTGGAAAAAAATAATAATAATCCAAAATCAGACAGAGTGTTGAGACCAGAGAGGCTAAGAGCGCATTGACTCAGTGCGGTATGCAGCCTCTCTGGTGTCAAGTCTGATTTTGGAAAAAAAAGAAAAAAAAAATCCAAAATCAGACAGAGTGTTGACACCAGAGAGGCTAAGACCGAATTGACTCAGTGCGGTATTCAGCCTCTCTGGTGTCAAGTCTGATTTTGGAAAAAAAAAAAAAAATCCAAAATCAGACAGAGTGTTGACACCAGAGAGGCTAAGACCGCATTGACTCAGTGCGGTATTCAGCCTCTCTGGTGTCAAGTCTGATTTTGGAAAAAAATAAAATAAATCCAAAATCAGACAGAGTGTTGAGACCAGAGAGGCTAAGAGCGCATTGACTCAGTGCGGTATGCAGCCTCTCTGGTGTCAAGTCTGATTTTGAAAAAAAAAAAAAAAAAAAATCCAAAATCAGACAGAGTGTTGAGACCAGAGAGGCTAAGACCGCATTGACTCAGTGCGGTATTCAGCCTCTCTGGTGTCAAGTCTGATTTTGGAAAAAAAAAAAAAAAAAATCCAAAATCAGACAGAGTGTTGACACCAGAGAGGCTAAGACCGCATTGACTCAGTGCGGTATTCAGCCTCTCTGGTGTCAAGTCTGATTTTGGAAAAAAAAAAATCCAAAATCAGACAGAGTGTTGACACCAGAGAGGCTAAGACCGCATTGACTCAGTGCGGTATTCAGCCTCTCTGGTGTCAAGTCTGATTTTGGAAAAAAAAAAAAAAATCCAAAATCAGACAGAGTGTTGACACCAGAGAGGCTAAGACCGCATTGACTCAGTGCGGTATTCAGCCTCTCTGGTGTCAAGTCTGATTTTGGAAAAAAAAAAAAAAATCCAAAATCAGACAGAGTGTTGACACCAGAGAGGCTAAGACCGCATTGACTCAGTGCGGTATTCAGCCTCTCTGGTGTCAAGTCTGATTTTGGAAAAAAAAAAAAAAATCCAAAATCAGACAGAGTGTTGACACCAGAGAGGCTAAGACCGCATTGACTCAGTGCGGTATTCAGCCTCTCTGGTGTCAAGTCTGATTTTGGAAAAAAAAAAAAAAATCCAAAATCAGACAGAGTGTTGACACCAGAGAGGCTAAGACCGCATTGACTCAGTGCGGTATTCAGCCTCTCTGGTGTCAAGTCTGATTTTGGAAAAAAAAAAAAAAATCCAAAATCAGACAGAGTGTTGACACCAGAGAGGCTAAGACCGCATTGACTCAGTGCGGTATTCAGCCTCTCTGGTGTCAAGTCTGATTTTGGAAAAAAAAAAAAAAATCCAAAATCAGACAGAGTGTTGACACCAGAGAGGCTAAGACCGCATTGACTCAGTGCGGTATTCAGCCTCTCTGGTGTCAAGTCTGATTTTGGAAAAAAAAAAAAAATCCAAAATCAGACAGAGTGTTGACACCAGAGAGGCTAAGACCGCATTGACTCAGTGCGGTATTCAGCCTCTCTGGTGTCAAGTCTGATTTTGGAAAAAAAAAAAAAAATCCAAAATCAGACAGAGTGTTGACACCAGAAAGGCTAAGACCGCATTGACTCAGTGCGGTATTCAGCCTCTCTGGTGTCAAGTCTGATTTTGGAAAAAAAAAAAAAAAAATCCAAAATCAGACAGTGTGTTGAGACCAGAGAGGCTAAGAGCGCATTGACTCAGTGCGGTATGCAGCCTCTCTGGTGTCAAGTCTGATTTTGGAAAAAAAAAAAAAAAAATCCAAAATCAGACAGAGTGTTGAGACCAGAGAGGCTAAGACCGCATTGACTCAGTGCGGTATTCAGCCTCTCTGGTGTCAAGTCTGATTTTGGAAAAAAAAAAAAAAAAATCCAAAATCAGACAGAGTGTTGAGACCAGAGAGGCTAACACCGCATTGACTCAGTGCGGTATTCAGCCTCTCTGGTGTCAAGTCTGATTTTGGAAAAAAAAAAAAAAAATCCAAAATCAGACAGAGTGTTGAGACCAGAGAGGCTAAGCCCGCATTGACTCAGTGCGGTATTCAGCCTCTCTGGTGTCAAGTCTGATTTTGGAAAAAAAAAATCCAAAATCCAAAATCAGACAGTGTTGACACCAGAGAGGCTAAGAGCGCATTGACTCAGTGCGGTATTCAGCCTCTCTGGTGTCAAGTCTGATTTTGGAAAAAAAAAAAAAAAAAATCCAAAATCAGACAGAGTGTTGAGACCAGAGAGGCTAAGAGCGCATTGACTCAGTGCGGTATGCAGCCTCTCTGGTGTCAAGTCTGATTTTGGAAAAAAAAAAAAAAAAAAAATCCAAAATCAGACAGAGTGTTGAGACCAGAGAGGCTAAGACCGCATTGACTCAGTGCGGTATTCAGCCTCTCTGGTGTCAAGTGTGATTTTGCAAAAAAAAAAAAAAAAAATCCAAAATCAGACAGAGTGTTGACACCAGAGAGGCTAAGACCGCATTGACTCAGTGCGGTATTCAGCCTCTCTGGTGTCAAGTCTGATTTTGGAAAAAAAAAAAAAATCCAAAATCAGACAGTGTTGAGACCAGAGAGGCTAAGACCGCATTGACTCAGTGCGGTATTCAGCCTCTCTGGTGTCAAGTCTGATTTTGGAAAAAAAAAAAAAAATCCAAAATCAGACAGAGTGTTGACACCAGAAAGGCTAAGACCGCATTGACTCAGTGCGGTATTCAGCCTCTCTGGTGTCAAGTCTGATTTTGGAAAAAAAAAAAAAAAAATCCAAAATCAGACAGTGTGTTGAGACCAGAGAGGCTAAGAGCGCATTGACTCAGTGCGGTATGCAGCCTCTCTGGTGTCAAGTCTGATTTTGGAAAAAAAAAAAAAAAAATCCAAAATCAGACAGAGTGTTGAGACCAGAGAGGCTAAGACCGCATTGACTCAGTGCGGTATTCAGCCTCTCTGGTGTCAAGTCTGATTTTGGAAAAAAAAAAAAAAAAATCCAAAATCAGACAGAGTGTTGAGACCAGAGAGGCTAACACCGCATTGACTCAGTGCGGTATTCAGCCTCTCTGGTGTCAAGTCTGATTTTGGAAAAAAAAAAAAAAAATCCAAAATCAGACAGAGTGTTGAGACCAGAGAGGCTAAGCCCGCATTGACTCAGTGCGGTATTCAGCCTCTCTGGTGTCAAGTCTGATTTTGGAAAAAAAAAATCCAAAATCCAAAATCAGACAGTGTTGACACCAGAGAGGCTAAGAGCGCATTGACTCAGTGCGGTATTCAGCCTCTCTGGTGTCAAGTCTGATTTTGGAAAAAAAAAAAAAAAAAATCCAAAATCAGACAGAGTGTTGAGACCAGAGAGGCTAAGAGCGCATTGACTCAGTGCGGTATGCAGCCTCTCTGGTGTCAAGTCTGATTTTGGAAAAAAAAAAAAAAAAAAAATCCAAAATCAGACAGAGTGTTGAGACCAGAGAGGCTAAGACCGCATTGACTCAGTGCGGTATTCAGCCTCTCTGGTGTCAAGTGTGATTTTGCAAAAAAAAAAAAAAAAAATCCAAAATCAGACAGAGTGTTGACACCAGAGAGGCTAAGACCGCATTGACTCAGTGCGGTATTCAGCCTCTCTGGTGTCAAGTCTGATTTTGGAAAAAAAAAAAAAATCCAAAATCAGACAGTGTTGAGACCAGAGAGGCTAAGACCGCATTGACTCAGTGCGGTATTCAGCCTCTCTGGTGTCAAGTCTGATTTTGGAAAAAAAAAAAAAAAAAAAAAAATCCAAAATCAGACAGAGTGTTGAGACCAGAGAGGCTAAGACCGCATTGATTCAGTGCGGTATTCAGCCTCTCTGGTGTGAAGTCTGATTTTGGAAAAAAAAAATCAAAAATCAAAAATCAGACAGAGTGTTGACACCAGAGAGGCTAAGACCGCATTGACTCAGTGCGGTATTCAGCCTCTCTGGTGTCAAGTCTGATTTTGGAAAAAAAAAAAATCCAAAATCAGACAGAGTGTTGACACCAGAGAGGCTAAGACCGCATTGACTCAGTGCGGTATTCAGCCTCTCTGGTGTCAAGTCTGATTTTGGAAAAAAAAAAAAAAAAATCCAAAATCAGACAGAGTGTTGAGACCAGAGAGGCTAAGAGCGCATTGACTCAGTGCGGTATGCAGCCTCTCTGGTGTCAAGTCTGATTTTGGAAAAAAAAAAAAAAAATCCAAAATCAGACAGAGTGTTGAGACCAGAGAGGCTAAGACCGCATTGACTCAGTGCGGTATTCAGCCTCTCTGGTGTCAAGTCTGATTTTGGAAAAAAAAAAAAAATCCAAAATCAGACAGAGTGTTGACACCAGAGAGGCTAAGACCGCATTGACTCAGTGCGGTATTCAGCCTCTCTGGTGTCAAGTCTGATTTTGGAAAAAAAAAAAAAAATCCAAAATCAGACAGAGTGTTGAGACCAGAGAGGCTAAGAGCGCATTGACTCAGTGCAGTATTCAGCCTCTCTGGTGTCAAGTCTGATTTTGGAAAAAAAAAAAAAAATCCAAAATCAGACAGAGTGTTGACACCAGAGAGGCTAAGACCGCATTGACTCAGTGCGGTATTCAGCCTCTCTGGTGTCAAGTCTGATTTTGGAAAAAAAAAAAAAAAAAATCCAAAATCAGACAGAGTGTTGACACCAGAGAGGCTAAGACCGCATTGACTCAGTGCGGTATTCAGCCTCTCTGGTGTCAAGTCTGATTGTGGAAAAAAAAAAAAAAATCCAAAATCAGACAGAGTGTTGAGACCAGAGAGGCTAAGAGCGCATTGACTCAGTGCGGTATGCAGCCTCTCTGGTGTCAAGTCTGATTTTGGAAAAAAAAAAATCCAAAATCCAAAATCAGACAGAGTGTTGAGACCAGAGAGGCTAAGACCGCATTGACTCAGTGCGGTATTCAGCCTCTCTGGTGTCAAGTCTGATTTTGGAAAAAAAAAAAAAATCCAAAATCAGACAGAGTGTTGACACCAGAGAGGCTAAGACCGCATTGACTCAGTGCGGTATTCAGCCTCTCTGGTCTCAAGTCTGATTTTGGAAAAAAAAAAAAAAAAATCCAAAATCAGACAGAGTGTTGAGACCAGAGAGGCTAAGACCGCATTGACTCAGTGCGGTATTCAGCCTCTCTGGTGTCAAGTCTGATTTTGGAAAAAAAAAAAAAAATCCAAAATCAGACAGAGTGTTGAGACCAGAGAGGCTAAGAGCGCATTGACTCAGTGCAGTATGCAGCCTCTCTGGTGTCAAGTCTGATTTTGGAAAAAAAAAAAAAAAAAAAAATCCAAAATCAGACAGAGTGTTGAGACCAGAGAGGCTAAGACCGCATTGACTCAGTGCGGTATTCAGCCTCTCTGGTGTCAAGTCTGATTTTGGAAAAAAAAAAAAAAAAAATCCAAAATCAGACAGAGTGTTGACACCAGAGAGGCTAAGACCGCATTGACTCAGTGCGGTATTCAGCCTCTCTGGTCTCAAGTCTGATTTTGGAAAAAAAAAAAAAATCCAAAATCAGAGTGTTGACACCAGAGAGGCTAAGACCGCATTGACTCAGTGCGGTATTCAGCCTCTCTGGTGTCAAGTCTGATTTTGGAAAAAAAAAAAAAAAAATCCAAAATCAGACAGAGTGTTGAGACCAGAGAGGCTAAGAGCGCATTGACTCAGTGCGGTATGCAGCCTCTCTGGTGTCAAGTCTGATTTTGGAAAAAAAAAAAAAAATCCAAAATCAGACAGAGTGTTGAGACCAGAGAGGCTAAGAGCGCATTGACTCAGTGCAGTATGCAGCCTCTCTGGTGTCAAGTCTGATTTTGGAAAAAAAAAAAAAAAAAAAATCCAAAATCAGACAGAGTGTTGAGACCAGAGAGGCTAAGACCGCATTGACTCAGTGCGGTATTCAGCCTCTCTGGTGTCAAGTCTGATTTTGGAAAAAAAAAAAAAATCCAAAATCAGACAGAGTGTTGAGACCAGAGAGGCTAAGAGCGCATTGACTCAGTGCAGTATGCAGCCTCTCTGGTGTCAAGTCTGATTTTGGAAAAAAAAAAAAAAAAAAAAATCCAAAATCAGACAGAGTGTTGAGACCAGAGAGGCTAAGACCGCATTGACTCAGTGCGGTATTCAGCCTCTCTGGTGTCAAGTCTGATTTTGGAAAAAAAAAAAAAAAAAAAATCCAAAATCAGACAGAGTGTTGACACCAGAGAGGCTAAGACCGCATTGACTCAGTGCGGTATTCAGCCTCTCTGGTGTCAAGTCTGATTTTGGAAAAAAAAAAAAAAATCCAAAATCAGACAGAGTGTTGAGACCAGAGAGGCTAAGAGCGCATTGACTCAGTGCGGTATGCAGCCTCTCTGGTGTCAAGTCTGATTTTGGAAAAAAAAAAAAAAAAAATCCAAAATCAGACAGAGTGTTGAGACCAGAGAGGCTAAGACCGCATTGACTCAGTGCGGTATTCAGCCTCTCTGGTGTCAAGTCTGATTTTGGAAAAAAAAAAAAAATCCAAAATCAGACAGAGTGTTGACACCAGAGAGGCTAAGACCGCATTGACTCAGTGCGGTATTCAGCCTCTCTGGTCTCAAGTCTGATTTTGAAAAAAAAAAAAAAAAAATCCAAAATCAGACAGAGTGTTGAGACCAGAGAGGCTAAGACCGCATTGACTCAGTGCGGTATTCAGCCTCTCTGGTGTCAAGTCTGATTTTGGAAAAAAAAAAAAAAATCCAAAATCAGACAGAGTGTTGACACCAGAGAGGCTAAGACCGCATTGACTCAGTGCGGTATTCAGCCTCTCTGGTGTCAAGTCTGATTTTGAAAAAAAAAAAAAAAAATCCAAAATCAGACAGAGTGTTGAGACCAGAGAGGCTAAGAGCGCATTGACTCAGTGCGGTATGCAGCCTCTCTGGTGTCAAGTCTGATTTTGGAAAAAAAAAAAAAAAATCCAAAATCAGACAGAGTGTTGACACCAGAGAGGCTAAGACCGCATTGACTCAGTGCGGTATTCAGCCTCTCTGGTGTCAAGTCTGATTTTGGAAAAAAAAAAAAAAATCCAAAATCAGACAGAGTGTTGACACCAGAGAGGCTAAGACCGCATTGACTCAGTGCGGTATTCAGCCTCTCTGGTGTCAAGTCTGATTTTGGAAAAAAAAAAAAAATCCAAAATCAGACAGAGTGTTGACACCAGAGAGGCTAAGACCGCATTGACTCAGTGCGGTATTCAGCCTCTCTGGTGTCAAGTCTGATTTTGGAAAAAAAAAAAAAAATCCAAAATCAGACAGAGTGTTGAGACCAGAGAGGCTAAGAGCGCATTGACTCAGTGCGGTATGCAGCCTCTCTGGTGTCAAGTCTGATTTTGGAAAAAAAAAAAAAAAAAAAATCCAAAATCAGACAGAGTGTTGAGACCAGAGAGGCTAAGACTGCATTGACTCAGTGCGGTATTCAGCCTCTCTGGTGTCAAGTCTGATTTTGGAAAAAAAAAAAAAAAAAATCCAAAATCAGACAGAGTGTTGACACCAGAGAGGCTAAGACCGCATTGACTCAGTGCGGTATTCAGCCTCTCTGGTGTCAAGTCTGATTTTGGAAAAAAAAAAAAAAATCCAAAATCAGACAGAGTGTTGAGACCAGAGAGGCTAAGACCGCATTGACTCAGTGCGGTATTCAGCCTCTCTGGTCTCAAGTCTGATTTTGGAAAAAAAAAAAAAAAAAAAAATCCAAAATCAGACAGAGTGTTGACACCAGAGAGGCTAAGACCGCATTGACTCAGTAACGGTATTCAGCCTCTCTGGTGTCAAGTCTGATTTTGGAAAAAAAAAAAAAAATCCAAAATCAGACAGAGTGTTGACACCAGAGAGGCTAAGACCGCATTGACTCAGTGCGGTATTCAGCCTCTCTGGTGTCAAGTCTGATTTTGGAAAAAAAAAAAAAAATCCAAAATCAGACAGAGTGTTGACACCAGAGAGGCTAAGACCGCATTGACTCAGTGCGGTATTCAGCCTCTCTGGTGTCAAGTCTGATTTTGGAAAAAAAAAAAAAAAAAAAATCCAAAATCAGACAGAGTGTTGACACCAGAGAGGCTAAGACCGCATTGACTCAGTAACGGTATTCAGCCTCTCTGGTGTCAAGTCTGATTTTGGAAAAAAAAAAAAAATCCAAAATCAGACAGAGTGTTGACACCAGAGAGGCTAAGACCGCATTGACTCAGTGCGGTATTCAGCCTCTCTGGTGTCAAGTCTGATTTTGGAAAAAAAAAAAAAAATCCAAAATCAGACAGAGTGTTGACACCAGAGAGGCTAAGACCGCATTGACTCAGTGCGGTATTCAGCCTCTCTGGTGTCAAGTCTGATTTTGGAAAAAAAAAAAAAAATCCAAAATCAGACAGAGTGTTGACACCAGAGAGGCTAAGACCGCATTGACTCAGTGCAGTATTCAGCCTCTCTGGTGTCAAGTCTGATTTTGGAAAAAAAAAAAAAATATCCAAAATCAGACAGAGTGTTGAGACCAGAGAGGCTAAGACCGCATTGACTCAGTGCGGTATTCAGCCTCTCTGGTGTCAAGTCTGATTTTGGAAAAAAAAAAAAAAATCCAAAATCAGACAGAGTGTTGACACCAGAGAGGCTAAGACCGCATTGACTCAGTGCGGTATTCAGCCTCTCTGGTGTCAAGTCTGATTTTGGAAAAAAAAAAAAAAATCCAAAATCAGACAGAGTGTTGACACCAGAGAGGCTAAGACCGCATTGACTCAGTGCGGTATTCAGCCTCTCTGGTGTCAAGTCTGATTTTGGAAAAAAAAAAAAAAATCCAAAATCAGACAGAGTGTTGAGACCAGAGAGGCTAAGAGCGCATTGACTCAGTGCGGTATGCAGCCTCTCTGGTGTCAAGTCTGATTTTGGAAAAAAAAAAAAAAAAAAAATCCAAAATCAGACAGAGTGTTGAGACCAGAGAGGCTAAGACTGCATTGACTCAGTGCGGTATTCAGCCTCTCTGGTGTCAAGTCTGATTTTGGAAAAAAAAAAAAAAAAAATCCAAAATCAGACAGAGTGTTGACACCAGAGAGGCTAAGACCGCATTGACTCAGTGCGGTATTCAGCCTCTCTGGTGTCAAGTCTGATTTTGGAAAAAAAAAAAAAAATCCAAAATCAGACAGAGTGTTGAGACCAGAGAGGCTAAGACCGCATTGACTCAGTGCGGTATTCAGCCTCTCTGGTCTCAAGTCTGATTTTGGAAAAAAAAAAAAAAAAAAAAATCCAAAATCAGACAGAGTGTTGACACCAGAGAGGCTAAGACCGCATTGACTCAGTAACGGTATTCAGCCTCTCTGGTGTCAAGTCTGATTTTGGAAAAAAAAAAAAAATCCAAAATCAGACAGAGTGTTGACACCAGAGAGGCTAAGACCGCATTGACTCAGTGCGGTATTCAGCCTCTCTGGTGTCAAGTCTGATTTTGGAAAAAAAAAAAAAAATCCAAAATCAGACAGAGTGTTGACACCAGAGAGGCTAAGACCGCATTGACTCAGTGCAGTATTCAGCCTCTCTGGTGTCAAGTCTGATTTTGGAAAAAAAAAAAAAATATCCAAAATCAGACAGAGTGTTGAGACCAGAGAGGCTAAGAGCGCATTGACTCAGTGCGGTATGCAGCCTCTCTGGTGTCAAGTCTGATTTTTGAAAAAAAAAAAAAAAAATCCAAAATCAGACAGAGTGTTGACACCAGAGAGGCTAAGACCGCATTGACTCAGTGCGGTATTCAGCCTCTCTGGTGTCAAGTCTGATTTTGGAAAAAAAAAAAAAAATCCAAAATCAGACAGAGTGTTGACACCAGAGAGGCTAAGACCGCATTGACTCAGTGCGGTATTCAGCCTCTCTGGTGTCAAGTCTGATTTTGGAAAAAAAAAAAAAAAATCCAAAATCAGACAGAGTGTTGAGACCAGAGAGGCTAAGAGCGCATTGACTCAGTGCGGTATGCAGCCTCTCTGGTGTCAAGTCTGATTTTGAAAAAAAAAAAAAAAAAAAAATCCAAAATCAGACAGAGTGTTGAGACCAGAGAGGCTAAGACCGCATTGACTCAGTGCGGTATTCAGCCTCTCTGGTGTCAAGTCTGATTTTGGAAAAAAAAAAAAAAAAAATCCAAAATCAGACAGAGTGTTGACACCAGAGAGGCTAAGACCGCATTGACTCAGTGCGGTATTCAGCCTCTCTGGTGTCAAGTCTGATTTTGGAAAAAAAAAAAAAAATCCAAAATCAGACAGAGTGTTGAGACCAGAGAGGCTAAGAGCGCATTGACTCAGTGCGGTATGCAGCCTCTCTGGTGTCAAGTCTGATTTTGGAAAAAAAAAAAAAAAAAATCCAAAATCAGACAGAGTGTTGAGACCAGAGAGGCTAAGACCGCATTGACTCAGTGCGGTATTCAGCCTCTCTGGTGTCAAGTCTGATTTTGGAAAAAAAAAAAAAATCCCAAATCAGACAGAGTGTTGACACCAGAGAGGCTAAGACCGCATTGACTCAGTGCGGTATTCAGCCTCTCTGGTCTCAAGTCTGATTTTGGAAAAAAAATAAAATAAAAAATCCAAAATCAGACAGAGTGTTGACACCAGAGAGGCTAAGACCGCATTGACTCAGTGCGGTATTCAGCCTCTCTGGTGTCAAGTCTGATTTTGGAAAAAAAATAAAAGAAATCCAAAATAAGACAGAGTGTTGAGACCAGAGAGGCTAAGACCGCATTGACTCAGTGCGGTATTCAGCCTCTCTGGTGTCAAGTCTGATTTTGGAAAAAAAAAAAAAATCCAAAATCAGACACAGTGTTGACACCAGAGAGGCTAAGACCGCATTGACTCAGTGCGGTATTCAGCCTCTCTGATGTCAAGTCTGATTTTGGAAAAAAAAAAAAAAAATCCAAAATCAGACAGAGTGTTGAGACCAGAGAGGCTAAGAGCGCATTGACTCAGTGCGGTATGCAGCCTCTCTGGTGTCAAGTCTGATTTTGAAAAAAAAAAAAAAAAAAATCCAAAATCAGACAGAGTGTTGAGACCAGAGAGGCTAAGACTGCATTGACTCAGTGCGGTATTCAGCCTCTCTGGTGTCAAGTCTGATTTTGGAAAAAAAAAAAAAAATCCAAAATCAGACAGAGTGTTGAGACCAGAGAGGCTAAGAGCGCATTGACTCAGTGCGGTATGCAGCCTCTCTGGTGTCAAGTCTGATTTTGGAAAAAAAAAAAAAAAAAAAATCCAAAATCAGACAGAGTGTTGAGACCAGAGAGGCTAAGACTGCATTGACTCAGTGCGGTATTCAGCCTCTCTGGTGTCAAGTCTGATTTTGGAAAAAAAAAAAAAAAAAATCCAAAATCAGACAGAGTGTTGACACCAGAGAGGCTAAGACCGCATTGACTCAGTGCGGTATTCAGCCTCTCTGGTGTCAAGTCTGATTTTGGAAAAAAAAAAAAAAATCCAAAATCAGACAGAGTGTTGAGACCAGAGAGGCTAAGACCGCATTGACTCAGTGCGGTATTCAGCCTCTCTGGTCTCAAGTCTGATTTTGGAAAAAAAAAAAAAAAAAAAATCCAAAATCAGACAGAGTGTTGACACCAGAGAGGCTAAGACCGCATTGACTCAGTAACGGTATTCAGCCTCTCTGGTGTCAAGTCTGATTTTGGAAAAAAAAAAAAAATCCAAAATCAGACAGAGTGTTGACACCAGAGAGGCTAAGACCGCATTGACTCAGTGCGGTATTCAGCCTCTCTGGTGTCAAGTCTGATTTTGGAAAAAAAAAAAAAAATCCAAAATCAGACAGAGTGTTGACACCAGAGAGGCTAAGACCGCATTGACTCAGTGCGGTATTCAGCCTCTCTGGTGTCAAGTCTGATTTTGGAAAAAAAAAAAAAAAATCCAAAATCAGACAGAGTGTTGAGACCAGAGAGGCTAAGAGCGCATTGACTCAGTGCGGTATGCAGCCTCTCTGGTGTCAAGTCTGATTTTGGAAAAAAAAAAAAAAAAATCCAAAATCAGACAGAGTGTTGACACCAGAGAGGCTAAGACCGCATTGACTCAGTGCGGTATTCAGCCTCTCTGGTGTCAAGTCTGATTTTGGAAAAAAAAAAAAAAATCCAAAATCAGACAGAGTGTTGACACCAGAGAGGCTAAGACCGCATTGACTCAGTGCGGTATTCAGCCTCTCTGGTGTCAAGTCTGATTTTGGAAAAAAAAAAAAAAAATCCAAAATCAGACAGAGTGTTGAGACCAGAGAGGCTAAGAGCGCATTGACTCAGTGCGGTATGCAGCCTCTCTGGTGTCAAGTCTGATTTAAAAAAAAAAAAAATAAAAAAATCCAAAATCAGACAGAGTGTTGAGACCAGAGAGGCTAAGACCGCATTGACTCAGTGCGGTATTCAGCCTCTCTGGTGTCAAGTCTGATTTTGGAAAAAAAAAAAAAAAAAATCCAAAATCAGACAGAGTGTTGACACCAGAGAGGCTAAGACCGCATTGACTCAGTGCGGTATTCAGCCTCTCTGGTGTCAAGTCTGATTTTGGAAAAAAAAAAAAAAATCCAAAATCAGACAGAGTGTTGAGACCAGAGAGGCTAAGAGCGCATTGACTCAGTGCGGTATGCAGCCTCTCTGGTGTCAAGTCTGATTTTGGAAAAAAAAAAAAAAAAAATCCAAAATCAGACAGAGTGTTGAGACCAGAGAGGCTAAGACCGCATTGACTCAGTGCGGTATTCAGCCTCTCTGGTGTCAAGTCTGATTTTGGAAAAAAAAAAAAAATCCCAAATCAGACAGAGTGTTGACACCAGAGAGGCTAAGACCGCATTGACTCAGTGCGGTATTCAGCCTCTCTGGTCTCAAGTCTGATTTTGGAAAAAAAATAAAATAAAAAATCCAAAATCAGACAGAGTGTTGACACCAGAGAGGCTAAGACCGCATTGACTCAGTGCGGTATTCAGCCTCTCTGGTGTCAAGTCTGATTTTGGAAAAAAAATAAAAGAAATCCAAAATAAGACAGAGTGTTGAGACCAGAGAGGCTAAGACCGCATTGACTCAGTGCGGTATTCAGCCTCTCTGGTGTCAAGTCTGATTTTGGAAAAAAAAAAAAAATCCAAAATCAGACAGAGTGTTGACACCAGAGAGGCTAAGACCGCATTGACTCAGTGCGGTATTCAGCCTCTCTGGTGTCAAGTCTGATTTTGGAAAAAAAAAAAAAAATCCAAAATCAGACAGAGTGTTGACACCAGAGAGGCTAAGACCGCATTGACTCAGTGCAGTATTCAGCCTCTCTGGTGTCAAGTCTGATTTTGGAAAAAAAAAAAAAAAATCCAAAATCAGACAGAGTGTTGAGACCAGAGAGGCTAAGAGCGCATTGACTCAGTGCGGTATGCAGCCTCTCTGGTGTCAAGTCTGATTTTGAAAAAAAAAAAAAAAAAATCCAAAATCAGACAGAGTGTTGACACCAGAGAGGCTAAGACCGCATTGACTCAGTGCGGTATTCAGCCTCTCTGGTGTCAAGTCTGATTTTGGGAAAAAAAAAAAAAAAACCAAAATCAGACAGAGTGTTGACACCAGAGAGGCTAAGACCGCATTGACTCAGTGCGGTATTCAGCCTCTCTGATGTCAAGTCTGATTTTGGAAAAAAAAAAAAAAAATCCAAAATCAGACAGAGTGTTGAGACCAGAGAGGCTAAGAGCGCATTGACTCAGTGCGGTATGCAGCCTCTCTGGTGTCAAGTCTGATTTTGGAAAAAAAAAAAAAAAAAAATCCAAAATCAGACAGAGTGTTGAGACCAGAGAGGCTAAGACCGCATTGACTCAGTGCGGTATTCAGCCTCTCTGGTGTCAAGTCTGATTTTGGAAAAAAAAAAAAAAAAAATCCAAAATCAGACAGAGTGTTGACACCAGAGAGGCTAAGACCGCATTGACTCAGTGCGGTATTCAGCCTCTCTGGTGTCAAGTCTGATTTTGGAAAAAAAAAAAGACCAGAGAGGCTAAGACCGCATTGACTCAGTGCGGTATTCAGCCTCTCTGGTGTCAAGTCTGATTTTGGAAAAAAAAAAAAAAAAAATCCAAAATCAGACAGAGTGTTGAGACCAGAGAGGCTAAGACCGCATTGACTCAGTGCGGTATTCAGCCTCTCTGGTGTCAAGTCTGATTTTGGAAAAAAAAAAAAATCCAAAATCAGACAGAGTGTTGGCACCAGAGAGGCTAAGACCGCATTGACTCAGTGCGGTATTCAGTCTCTCTGGTGTCAAGTCTGATTTTGGAAAAAAAAAAAAAAATCAAAAATCAGACAGAGTGTTGACACCAGAGAGGCTAAGACCGCATTGACTCAGTGCGGTATTCAGCCTCTCTGGTGTCAAGTCTGATTTTGGAAAAAAAAAAAAAAAAATCCAAAATCAGACAGTGTTGAGACCAGAGAGGCTAAGACCGCATTGACTCAGTGCGGTATTCAGCCTCTCTGGTGTCAAGTCTGATTTTGGAAAAAAAAAAAAAAAAAAAAAAAATCAGACAGAGTGTTGAGACCAGAGAGGCTAAGACCGCATTGACTCAGTGCGGTATTCAGCCTCTCTGGTGTCAAGTCTGATTTTGGAAAAAAAAAAAAAAAAAATCCAAAATCAGACAGAGTGTTGACACCAGAGAGGCTAAGACCGCATTGACTCAGTGCGGTATTCAGCCTCTCTGGTGTCAAGTCTGATTTT
The DNA here is from genome assembly GCF_964638095.1 of Poromitra crassiceps. Taxonomy (NCBI): domain Eukaryota; kingdom Metazoa; phylum Chordata; class Actinopteri; order Beryciformes; family Melamphaidae; genus Poromitra; species Poromitra crassiceps. The sequence goes on along the minus strand of NW_028151926.1, from coordinate 64,591 downwards.
GGAAAAAAAAAAAAAAAATCCAAAATCAGACAGAGTGTTGACACCAGAGAGGCTAAGACCGCATTGACTCAGTGCGGTATTCAGCCTCTCTGGTGTCAAGTCTGATTTTGGAAAAAAAAAAAAAAATCCAAAATCAGACAGAGTGTTGACACCAGAGAGGCTAAGACCGCATTGACTCAGTGCGGTATTCAGCCTCTCTGGTGTCAAGTCTGATTTTGGAAAAAAAAAAAAAAAATCCAAAATCAGACAGAGTGTTGAGACCAGAGAGGCTAAGAGCGCATTGACTCAGTGCGGTATGCAGCCTCTCTGGTGTCAAGTCTGATTTTGGAAAAAAAAAAAAAAAAAATCCAAAATCAGACAGAGTGTTGACACCAGAGAGGCTAAGACCGCATTGACTCAGTGCGGTATTCAGCCTCTCTGGTGTCAAGTCTGATTTTGGGAAAAAAAAAAAAAAATCCAAAATCAGACAGAGTGTTGACACCAGAGAGGCTAAGACCGCATTGACTCAGTGCGGTATTCAGCCTCTCTGGTGTCAAGTCTGATTTTGGAAAAAAAAAAAAAAATCCAAAATCAGACAGAGTGTTGACACCAGAGAGGCTAAGACCGCATTGACTCAGTGCGGTATTCAGCCTCTCTGGTGTCAAGTCTGATTTGGGAAAAAAAAAAATCCAAAATCAGACAGAGTGTTGACACCAGAGAGGCTAAGACCGCATTGACTCAGTGCGGTATTCAGCCTCTCTGGTGTCAAGTCTGATTTTAGAAAAAAAAAAAAAAAAAATCCAAAATCAGACAGAGTGTTGAGACCAGAGAGGCTAAGAGCGTATTGACTCAGTGCGGTATGCAGCCTCTCTGGTGTCAAGTCTGATTTTGAAAAAAAAAAAAAAAAAAATCCAAAATCAGACAGAGTGTTGACACCAGAGAGGCTAAGACCGCATTGACTCAGTGCGGTATTCAGCCTCTCTGGTGTCAAGTCTGATTTTGGGAAAAAAAAAAAAAAAATCCAAAATCAGACAGAGTGTTGACACCAGAGAGGCTAAGACCGCATTGACTCAGTGCGGTATTCAGCCTCTCTGGTGTCAAGTCTGATTTTGGAAAAAAAAAAAAAATCCAAAATCAGACAGAGTGTTGACACCAGAGAGGCTAAGACCGCATTGACTCAGTGCGGTATTCAGCCTCTCTGGTGTCAAGTCTGATTTTGGAAAAAAAAAAAAAAAATCCAAAATCAGACAGAGTGTTGAGACCAGAGAGGCTAAGACCGCATTGACTCAGTGCGGTATTCAGCCTCTCTGGTGTCAAGTCTGATTTTGGAAAAAAAAAAAAAAAAAAAAATCAGACAGAGTGTTGACACCAGAGAGGCTAAGACCGCATTGACTCAGTGCGGTATTCAGCCTCTCTGGTGTCAAGTCTGATTTTGGAAAAAAAAAAAAAAAAAATCCAAAATCAGACAGAGTGTTGACACCAGAGAGGCTAAGACCGCATTGACTCAGTGCGGTATTCAGCCTCTCTGGTGTCAAGTCTGATTTTGGAAAAAAAAAAAAAAAATCCAAAATCAGACAGAGTGTTGAGACCAGAGAGGCTAAGACCGCATTGACTCAGTGCGGTATTCAGCCTCTCTGGTGTCAAGTCTGATTTTGGAAAAAAAAAAAAAAAAAATCCAAAATCAGACAGAGTGTTGACACCAGAGAGGCTAAGACCGCATTGACTCAGTGCGGTATTCAGCCTCTCTGGTGTCAAGTCTGATTTTGGAAAAAAAAAAAAAAAATCCAAAATCAGACAGAGTGTTGACACGAGAGAGGCTAAGACCGCATTGACTCAGTGCGGTATTCAGCCTCTCTGGTGTCAAGTCTGATTTTGGAAAAAAAAAAAAAAATCCAAAATCAGACAGAGTGTTGACACCAGAGAGGCTAAGACCGCATTGACTCAGTGCGGTATTCAGCCTCTCTGGTGTCAAGTCTGATTTTGAAAAAAAAAAAAAAAAAATCCAAAATCAGACAGAGTGTTGACACCAGAGAGGCTAAGACCGCATTGACTCAGTGCGGTATTCAGCCTCTCTGGTGTCAAGTCTGATTTTGGAAAAAAAAAAAAAAAATCCAAAATCAGACAGAGTGTTGACACCAGAGAGGCTAAGACCGCATTGACTCAGTGCGGTATTCAGCCTCTCTGGTGTCAAGTCTGATTTTGGAAAAAAAAAAAAAAATCCAAAATCAGACAGAGTGTTGACACCAGAGAGGCTAAGACCGCATTGACTCAGTGCGGTATTCAGCCTCTCTGGTGTCAAGTCTGATTTTGGAAAAAAAAAAAAAAATCCAAAATCAGACAGAGTGTTGACACCAGAGAGGGTAAGACCGCATTGACTCAGTGCGGTATTCAGCCTCTCTGGTGTCAAGTCTGATTTTGGAAAAAAAAAAAAAAAATCCAAAATCAGACAGAGTGTTGACACCAGAGAGGCTAAGAGCGCATTGACTCAGTGCGGTATGCAGCCTCTCTGGTGTCAAGTCTGATTTTGGAAAAAAAAAAAAAAAAAATCCAAAATCAGACAGAGTGTTGACACCAGAGAGGCTAAGACCGCATTGACTCAGTGCGGTATTCAGCCTCTCTGGTGTCAAGTCTGATTTTGGAAAAAAAAAAAAATCCAAAATCAGACAGAGTGTTGACACCAGAGAGGCTAAGACCGCATTGACTCAGTGCGGTATTCAGCCTCTCTGGTGTCAAGTCTGATTTTAGAAAAAAAAAAAAAATCCAAAATCAGACAGAGTGTTGAGACCAGAGAGGCTAAGACCGCATTGACTCAGTGCGGTATTCAGCCTCTCTGGTGTCAAGTCTGATTTTGGAAAAAAAAAAAAAAATCCAAAATCAGACAGAGTGTTGACACCAGAGAGGCTAAGACCGCATTGACTCAGTGCGGTATTCAGCCTCTCTGGTGTCAAGTCTGATTTTGGAAAAAAAAAAAAAAAATCCAAAATCAGACAGAGTGTTGAGACCAGAGAGGCTAAGACCGCATTGACTCAGTGCGGTATTCAGCCTCTCTGGTGTCAAGTCTGATTTTGGAAAAAAAAAAAAAAATCCAAAATCAGACAGAGTGTTGAGACCAGAGAGGCTAAGACCGCATTGACTCAGTGCGGTATTCAGCCTCTCTGGTGTCAAGTCTGATTTTGGAAAAAAAAAATAATAATCCAAAATCAGACAGTGTTGACACCAGAGAGGCTAAGAGCGCATTGACTCAGTGCGGTATTCAGCCTCTCTGGTGTCAAGTCTGATTTTAGAAAAAAAAAAAAAAAATCCAAAATCAGACAGAGTGTTGAGACCAGAGAGGCTAAGACCGCATTGACTCAGTGCGGTATTCAGCCTCTCTGGTGTCAAGTCTGATTTTAGAAAAAAAAAAAAAAAATCCAAAATCAGACAGAGTGTTGACACCAGAGAGGCTAAGACCGCATTGACTCAGTGCGGTATTCAGCCTCTCTGGTGTCAAGTCTGATTTTGGAAAAAAAAAAAAAATCCAAAATCAGACAGAGTGTTGACACCAGAGAGGCTAAGACCGCATTGACTCAGTGCGGTATTCAGCCTCTCTGGTGTCAAGTCTGATTTTAGAAAAAAAAAAAAAAATCCAAAATCAGACAGAGTGTTGAGACCAGAGAGGCTAAGACCGCATTGACTCAGTGCGGTATTCAGCCTCTCTGGTGTCAAGTCTGATTTTGGAAAAAAAAAAAAAAATCCAAAATCAGACAGAGTGTTGACACCAGAGAGGCTAAGACCGCATTGACTCAGTGCGGTATTCAGCCTCTCTGGTGTCAAGTCTGATTTTGGAAAAAAAAAAAAAAAAATCCAAAATCAGACAGAGTGTTGAGACCAGAGAGGCTAAGACCGCATTGACTCAGTGCGGTATTCAGCCTCTCTGGTGTCAAGTCTGATTTTGGAAAAAAAAAAAAAAATCCAAAATCAGACAGAGTGTTGAGACCAGAGAGGCTAAGACCGCATTGACTCAGTGCGGTATTCAGCCTCTCTGGTGTCAAGTCTGATTTTGGAAAAAAAAAATAATAATCCAAAATCAGACAGTGTTGACACCAGAGAGGCTAAGAGCGCATTGACTCAGTGCGGTATTCAGCCTCTCTGGTGTCAAGTCTGATTTTAGAAAAAAAAAAAAAAAATCCAAAATCAGACAGAGTGTTGAGACCAGAGAGGCTAAGACCGCATTGACTCAGTGCGGTATTCAGCCTCTCTGGTGTCAAGTCTGATTTTGGAAAAAAAAAAAAAAAAATCCAAAATCAGACAGAGTGTTGACACCAGAGAGGCTAAGACCGCATTGACTCAGTGCGGTATTCAGCCTCTCTGGTGTCAAGTCTTATTTTGGAAAAAAAAAAAAAAAAATCCAAAATCAGACAGAGTGTTGACACCAGAGAGGCTAAGACCGCATTGACTCAGTGCGGTATTCAGCCTCTCTGGTGTCAAGTCTGATTTTGGAAAAAAAAAAAAAAAATCCAAAATCAGACAGAGTGTTGAGACCAGAGAGGCTAAGACCGCATTGACTCAGTGCGGTATTCAGCCTCTCTGGTGTCAAGTCTGATTTTGGAAAAAAAAAAAAAAAATCCAAAATCAGACAGAGTGTTGACACCAGAGAGGCTAAGACCGCATTGACTCAGTGCGGTATTCAGCCTCTCTGGTGTCAAGTCTGATTTTGAAAAAAAAAAAAAAAATCCAAAATCAGACAGAGTGTTGAGACCAGAGAGGCTAAGACCGCATTGACTCAGTGCGGTATTCAGCCTCTCTGGTGTCAAGTCTGATTTTGAAAAAAAAAAAAAAAATCCAAAATCAGACAGAGTGTTGAGACCAGAGAGGCTAAGACCGCATTGACTCAGTGCGGTATTCAGCCTCTCTGGTGTCAAGTCTGATTTTGGAAAAAAAAAATAATAATCCAAAATCAGACAGTGTTGACACCAGAGAGGCTAAGAGCGCATTGACTCAGTGCGGTATTCAGCCTCTCTGGTGTCAAGTCTGATTTTAGAAAAAAAAAAAAAAAATCCAAAATCAGACAGAGTGTTGAGACCAGAGAGGCTAAGACCGCATTGACTCAGTGCGGTATTCAGCCTCTCTGGTGTCAAGTCTGATTTTGGAAAAAAAAAAAAAAAAATCCAAAATCAGACAGAGTGTTGACACCAGAGAGGCTAAGACCGCATTGACTCAGTGCGGTATTCAGCCTCTCTGGTGTCAAGTCTGATTTTGGAAAAAAAAAAAAAAAAATCCAAAATCAGACAGAGTGTTGACACCAGAGAGGCTAAGACCGCATTGACTCAGTGCGGTATTCAGCCTCTCTGGTGTCAAGTCTGATTTTGGAAAAAAAAAAAAAAAATCCAAAATCAGACAGAGTGTTGAGACCAGAGAGGCTAAGACCGCATTGACTCAGTGCGGTATTCAGCCTCTCTGGTGTCAAGTCTGATTTTGGAAAAAAAAAAAAAATCCAAAATCAGACAGAGTGTTGAGACCAGAGAGGCTAAGACCGCATTGACTCAGTGCGGTATTCAGCCTCTCTGGTGTCAAGTCTGATTTTGGAAAAAAAAAAAAAAATCCAAAATCAGACAGAGTGTTGACACCAGAGAGGCTAAGACCGCATTGACTCAGTGCGGTATTCAGCCTCTCTGGTGTCAAGTCTGATTTTGGAAAAAAAAAAAAAAAATCCAAAATCAGACAGAGTGTTGAGACCAGAGAGGCTAAGACCGCATTGACTCAGTGCAGTATTCAGCCTCTCTGGTGTCAAGTCTGATTTTGAAAAAAAAAAAAAAATCCAAAATCAGACAGAGTGTTGAGACCAGAGAGGCTAAGACCGCATTGACTCAGTGCGGTATTCAGCCTCTCTGGTGTCAAGTCTGATTTTGGAAAAAAAAAAAAAAAATCCAAAATCAGACAGTGTTGACACCAGAGAGGCTAAGAGCGCATTGACTCAGTGCGGTATTCAGCCTCTCTGGTGTCAAGTCTGATTTTGGAAAAAAAAAAAAAAAAATCCAAAATCAGACAGAGTGTTGAGACCAGAGAGGCTAAGACCGCATTGACTCAGTGCGGTATTCAGCCTCTCTGGTGTCAAGTCTGATTTTGGAAAAAAAAAAAAAAAAATCCAAAATCAGACAGAGTGTTGACACCAGAGAGGCTAAGACCGCATTGACTCAGTGCGGTATTCAGCCTCTCTGGTGTCAAGTCTGATTTTGAAAAAAAAAAAAAAAAAATCCAAAATCAGACAGAGTGTTGACACCAGAGAGGCTAAGACCGCATTGACTCAGTGCGGTATTCAGCCTCTCTGGTGTCAAGTCTGATTTTGGAAAAAAAAAAAAAATCCAAAATCAGACAGACTGTTGAGACCAGAGAGGCTAAGACCGCATTGACTCAGTGCGGTATTCAGCCTCTCTGGTGTCAAGTCTGATTTTGGAAAAAAAAAAAAAAAATCCAAAATCAGACAGAGTGTTGACACCAGAGAGGCTAAGACCGCATTGACTCAGTGCGGTATTCAGCCTCTCTGGTGTCAAGTCTGATTTTGGAAAAAAAAAAAAAAAATCCAAAATCAGACAGAGTGTTGAGACCAGAGAGGCTAAGACCGCATTGACTCAGTGCGGTATTCAGCCTCTCTGGTGTCAAGTCTGATTTTGGAAAAAAAAAAAAAAAAATCCAAAATCAGACAGAGTGTTGACACCAGAGAGGCTAAGACCGCATTGACTCAGTGCGGTATTCAGCCTCTCTGGTGTCAAGTCTGATTTTGGAAAAAAAAAAAAAAAATCCAAAATCAGACAGAGTGTTGAGACCAGAGAGGCTAAGACCGCATTGACTCAGTGCGGTATTCAGCCTCTCTGGTGTCAAGTCTGATTTTGGAAAAAAAAAAAAAATCCAAAATCAGACAGAGTGTTGAGACCAGAGAGGCTAAGACCGCATTGACTCAGTGCGGTATTCAGCCTCTCTGGTGTCAAGTCTGATTTTGGAAAAAAAAAAAAAAATCCAAAATCAGACAGAGTGTTGACACCAGAGAGGCTAAGACCGCATTGACTCAGTGCGGTATTCAGCCTCTCTGGTGTCAAGTCTGATTTTGGAAAAAAAAAAAAAAAATCCAAAATCAGACAGAGTGTTGAGACCAGAGAGGCTAAGACCGCATTGACTCAGTGCAGTATTCAGCCTCTCTGGTGTCAAGTCTGATTTTTGAAAAAAAAAAAAAATCCAAAATCAGACAGAGTGTTGAGACCAGAGAGGCTAAGACCGCATTGACTCAGTGCGGTATTCAGCCTCTCTGGTGTCAAGTCTGATTTTGGAAAAAAAAAAAAAAAATCCAAAATCAGACAGTGTTGACACCAGAGAGGCTAAGAGCGCATTGACTCAGTGCGGTATTCAGCCTCTCTGGTGTCAAGTCTGATTTTGGAAAAAAAAAAAAAAAAATCCAAAATCAGACAGAGTGTTGAGACCAGAGAGGCTAAGACCGCATTGACTCAGTGCGGTATTCAGCCTCTCTGGTGTCAAGTCTGATTTTGGAAAAAAAAAAAAAAAAATCCAAAATCAGACAGAGTGTTGACACCAGAGAGGCTAAGACCGCATTGACTCAGTGCGGTATTCAGCCTCTCTGGTGTCAAGTCTGATTTTGAAAAAAAAAAAAAAAAAATCCAAAATCAGACAGAGTGTTGACACCAGAGAGGCTAAGACCGCATTGACTCAGTGCGGTATTCAGCCTCTCTGGTGTCAAGTCTGATTTTGGAAAAAAAAAAAAAAATCCAAAATCAGACAGACTGTTGAGACCAGAGAGGCTAAGACCGCATTGACTCAGTGCGGTATTCAGCCTCTCTGGTGTCAAGTCTGATTTTGGAAAAAAAAAAAAAAATCCAAAATCACAGAGTGTTGACACCAGAGAGGCTAAGACCGCATTGACTCAGTGCGGTATTCAGCCTCTCTGGTGTCAAGTCTGATTTTGGAAAAAAAAAAAAAAAATCCAAAATCAGACAGAGTGTTGAGACCAGAGAGGCTAAGACCGCATTGACTCAGTGCAGTATTCAGCCTCTCTGGTGTCAAGTCTGATTTTGGAAAAAAAAAAAAAAATCCAAAATCAGACAGAGTGTTGAGACCAGAGAGGCTAAGACCGCATTGACTCAGTGCAGTATTCAGCCTCTCTGGTGTCAAGTCTGATTTTGGAAAAAAAAAATAATAATCCAAAATCAGACAGTGTTGACACCAGAGAGGCTAAGAGCGCATTGACTCAGTGCGGTATTCAGCCTCTCTGGTGTCAAGTCTGATTTTAGAAAAAAAAAAAAAAAATCCAAAATCAGACAGAGTGTTGAGACCAGAGAGGCTAAGACCGCATTGACTCAGTGCGGTATTCAGCCTCTCTGGTGTCAAGTCTGATTTTGGAAAAAAAAAAAAAAAAATCCAAAATCAGACAGAGTGTTGACACCAGAGAGGCTAAGACCGCATTGACTCAGTGCGGTATTCAGCCTCTCTGGTGTCAAGTCTGATTTTGGAAAAAAAAAAAAAAAAATCCAAAATCAGACAGAGTGTTGACACCAGAGAGGCTAAGACCGCATTGACTCAGTGCGGTATTCAGCCTCTCTGGTGTCAAGTCTGATTTTGGAAAAAAAAAAAAAAAATCCAAAATCAGACAGAGTGTTGAGACCAGAGAGGCTAAGACCGCATTGACTCAGTGCGGTATTCAGCCTCTCTGGTGTCAAGTCTGATTTTGGAAAAAAAAAAAAAATCCAAAATCAGACAGAGTGTTGAGACCAGAGAGGCTAAGACCGCATTGACTCAGTGCGGTATTCAGCCTCTCTGGTGTCAAGTCTGATTTTGGAAAAAAAAAAAAAATCCAAAATCAGACAGAGTGTTGAGACCAGAGAGGCTAAGACCGCATTGACTCAGTGCGGTATTCAGCCTCTCTGGTGTCAAGTCTGATTTTGGAAAAAAAAAAAAAAATCCAAAATCAGACAGAGTGTTGACACCAGAGAGGCTAAGACCGCATTGACTCAGTGCGGTATTCAGCCTCTCTGGTGTCAAGTCTGATTTTGGAAAAAAAAAAAAAAAATCCAAAATCAGACAGAGTGTTGAGACCAGAGAGGCTAAGACCGCATTGACTCAGTGCGGTATTCAGCCTCTCTGGTGTCAAGTCTGATTTTTGAAAAAAAAAAAAAATCCAAAATCAGACAGAGTGTTGAGACCAGAGAGGCTAAGACCGCATTGACTCAGTGCGGTATTCAGCCTCTCTGGTGTCAAGTCTGATTTTGGAAAAAAAAAAAAAAAATCCAAAATCAGACAGTGTTGACACCAGAGAGGCTAAGAGCGCATTGACTCAGTGCGGTATTCAGCCTCTCTGGTGTCAAGTCTGATTTTGGAAAAAAAAAAAAAAAAATCCAAAATCAGACAGAGTGTTGAGACCAGAGAGGCTAAGACCGCATTGACTCAGTGCGGTATTCAGCCTCTCTGGTGTCAAGTCTGATTTTGGAAAAAAAAAAAAAAAAATCCAAAATCAGACAGAGTGTTGACACCAGAGAGGCTAAGACCGCATTGACTCAGTGCGGTATTCAGCCTCTCTGGTGTCAAGTCTGATTTTGGAAAAAAAAAAAAAAATCCAAAATCAGACAGTGTTGAGACCAGAGAGGCTAAGACCGCATTGACTCAGTGCGGTATTCAGCCTCTCTGGTGTCAAGTCTGATTTTGGAAAAAAAAAAAAAAAATCCAAAATCAGACAGAGTGTTGACACCAGAGAGGCTAAGACCGCATTGACTCAGTGCGGTATTCAGCCTCTCTGGTGTCAAGTCTGATTTTGGAAAAAAAAAAAAAAATCCAAAATCAGACAGAGTGTTGAGACCAGAGAGGCTAAGACCGCATTGACTCAGTGCGGTATTCAGCCTCTCTGGTGTCAAGTCTGATTTTGGAAAAAAATAATAATAATCCAAAATCAGACAGTGTTGACACCAGAGAGGCTAAGAGCGCATTGACTCAGTGCGGTATTCAGCCTCTCTGGTGTCAAGTCTGATTTTGGAAAAAAAAAAAAAAATCCAAAATCAGACAGAGTGTTGAGACCAGAGAGGCTAAGACCGCATTGACTCAGTGCGGTATTCAGCCTCTCTGGTGTCAAGTCTGATTTTGGAAAAAAAAAAAAAATCCAAAATCAGACAGAGTGTTGACACCAGAGAGGCTAAGACCGCATTGACTCAGTGCGGTATTCAGCCTCTCTGGTGTCAAGTCTGATTTTGAAAAAAAAATAAAAAAAAATCCAAAATCAGACAGAGTGTTGACACCAGAGAGGCTAAGACCGCATTGACTCAGTGCGGTATTCAGCCTCTCTGGTGTCAAGTCTGATTTTGGAAAAAAATAAAAATAAATCCAAAATCAGACAGAGTGTTGAGACCAGAGAGGCTAAGACCGCATTGACTCAGTGCGGTATTCAGCCTCTCTGGTGTCAAGTCTGATTTTGGAAAAAAAAAAAAAAATCCAAAATCAGACAGAGTGTTGACACCAGAGAGGCTAAGACCGCATTGACTCAGTGCGGTATTCAGCCTCTCTGGTGTCAAGTCTGATTTTGGAAAAAAAAAAAAAAATCCAAAATCAGACAGAGTGTTGACACCAGAGAGGCTAAGACCGCATTGACTCAGTGCGGTATTCAGCCTCTCTGGTGTCAAGTCTGATTTTGGAAAAAAAAAAAAAAAATCCAAAATCAGACAGAGTGTTGACACCAGAGAGGCTAAGACCGCATTGACTCAGTGCGGTATTCAGCCTCTCTGGTGTCAAGTCTGATTTTGGAAAAAAAAAAAAAAAAATCCAAAATCAGACAGAGTGTTGAGACCAGAGAGGCTAAGACCGCATTGACTCAGTGCGGTATTCAGCCTCTCTGGTGTCAAGTCTGATTTTGGAAAAAAAAAAAAAAAAAATCCAAAATCAGACAGAGTGTTGACACCAGAGAGGCTAAGATCGCATTGACTCAGTGCGGTATTCAGCCTCTCTGGTGTCAAGTCTGATTTTGGAAAAAAAAAAAAAAATCCAAAATCAGACAGAGTGTTGACACCAGAGAGGCTAAGACCGCATTGACTCAGTGCGGTATTCAGCCTCTCTGGTGTCAAGTCTGATTTTGGAAAAAAAAAAAAAAAATCCAAAATCAGACAGAGTGTTGAGACCAGAGAGGCTAAGAGCGCATTGACTCAGTGCGGTATGCAGCCTCTCTGGTGTCAAGTCTGATTTTGGAAAAAAAAAAAAAAAAATCCAAAATCAGACAGAGTGTTGACACCAGAGAGGCTAAGACCGCATTGACTCAGTGCGGTATTCAGCCTCTCTGGTGTCAAGTCTGAATTTGGGAAAAAAAAAAAAAAATCCAAAATCAGACAGTGTTGACACCAGAGAGGCTAAGACCGCATTGACTCAGTGCGGTATTCAGCCTCTCTGGTGTCAAGTCTGATTTTGGAAAAAAAAAAAAAAAATCCAAAATCAGACAGAGTGTTGAGACCAGAGAGGCTAAGACCGCATTGACTCAGTGCGGTATTCAGCCTCTCTGGTGTCAAGTCTGATTTTGGAAAAAAAAAAAAAATCCAAAATCAGACAGAGTGTTGAGACCAGAGAGGCTAAGACCGCATTGACTCAGTGCGGTATTCAGCCTCTCTGGTGTCAAGTCTGATTTTGGAAAAAAAAAAAAAAATCCAAAATCAGACAGAGTGTTGACACCAGAGAGGCTAAGACCGCATTGACTCAGTGCGGTATTCAGCCTCTCTGGTGTCAAGTCTGATTTTGGAAAAAAAAAAAAAAAAATCCAAAATCAGACAGAGTGTTGAGACCAGAGACGCTAAGACCGCATTGACTCAGTGCGGTATTCAGCCTCTCTGGTGTCAAGTCTGATTTTGGAAAAAAAAAAAAAAAAATCCAAAATCAGACAGAGTGTTGACACCAGAGAGGCTAAGACCGCATTGACTCAGTGCGGTATTCAGCCTCTCTGGTGTCAAGTCTGATTTTGAAAAAAAAAAAAAAAAATCCAAAATCAGACAGAGTGTTGACACCAGAGAGGCTAAGACCGCATTGACTCAGTGCGGTATTCAGCCTCTCTGGTGTCAAGTCTGATTTTGGAAAAAAAAAAAAAAAAAATCCAAAATCGGACAGAGTGTTGAGACCAGAGAGGCTAAGACCGCATTGACTCAGTGCGGTATTCAGCCTCTCTGGTGTCAAGTCTGATTTTGGAAAAAAAAAAAAAAAATCCAAAATCAGACAGAGTGTTGACACCAGAGAGGCTAAGACCGCATTGACTCAGTGCGGTATTCAGCCTCTCTGGTGTCAAGTCTGATTTTGGAAAAAAAAAAAAAAAATCCAAAATCAGACAGAGTGTTGACACCAGAGAGGCTAAGAGCGCATTGACTCAGTGCGGTATGCAGCCTCTCTGGTGTCAAGTCTGATTTTGGAAACAAAAAAAAAAAAAAATCCAAAATCAGACAGAGTGTTGACACCAGAGAGGCTAAGACCGCATTGACTCAGTGCGGTATTCAGCCTCTCTGGTGTCAAGTCTGATTTTGGAAAAAAAAAAAAATCCAAAATCAGACAGAGTGTTGACACCAGAGAGGCTAAGACCGCATTGACTCAGTGCGGTATTCAGCCTCTCTGGTGTCAAGTCTGATTTTGGAAAAAAAAAAAAAAATCCAAAATCAGACAGAGTGTTGAGACCAGAGAGGCTAAGACCGCATTGACTCAGTGCGGTATTCAGCCTCTCTGGTGTCAAGTCTGATTTTGGAAAAAAAAAAAAAAATCCAAAATCAGACAGAGTGTTGACACCAGAGAGGCTAAGACCGCATTGACTCAGTGCGGTATTCAGCCTCTCTGGTGTCAAGTCTGATTTTGAAAAAAAAAAAAAAAAAATCCAAAATCAGACAGAGTGTTGACACCAGAGAGGCTAAGACCGCATTGACTCAGTGCGGTATTCAGCCTCTCTGGTGTCAAGTCTGATTTTGGAAAAAAAAAAAAAAAAAATCCAAAATCGGACAGAGTGTTGAGACCAGAGAGGCTAAGACCGCATTGACTCAGTGCGGTATTCAGCCTCTCTGGTGTCAAGTCTGATTTTGGAAAAAAAAAAAAAAAATCCAAAATCAGACAGAGTGTTGACACCAGAGAGGCTAAGACCGCATTGACTCAGTGCGGTATTCAGCCTCTCTGGTGTCAAGTCTGATTTTGGAAAAAAAAAAAAAAATCCAAAATCAGACAGAGTGTTGACACCAGAGAGGCTAAGACCGCATTGACTCAGTGCGGTATTCAGCCTCTCTGGTGTCAAGTCTGATTTTGGAAAAAAAAAAAAATCCAAAATCAGACAGAGTGTTGACACCAGAGAGGCTAAGACCGCATTGACTCAGTGCGGTATTCAGCCTCTCTGGTGTCAAGTCTGATTTTGGAAAAAAAAAAAAAATCCAAAATCAGACAGAGTGTTGAGACCAGAGAGGCTAAGACCGCATTGACTCAGTGCGGTATTCAGCCTCTCTGGTGTCAAGTCTGATTTTGGAAAAAAAAAAAAAAATCCAAAATCAGACAGAGTGTTGACACCAGAGAGGCTAAGACCGCATTGACTCAGTGCGGTATTCAGCCTCTCTGGTGTCAAGTCTGATTTTGGAAAAAAAAAAAAAAAATCCAAAATCAGACAGAGTGTTGAGACCAGAGAGGCTAAGACCGCATTGACTCAGTGCGGTATTCAGCCTCTCTGGTGTCAAGTCTGATTTTGGAAAAAAAAAAAAAAATCCAAAATCAGACAGAGTGTTGAGACCAGAGAGGCTAAGACCGCATTGACTCAGTGCGGTATTCAGCCTCTCTGGTGTCAAGTCTGATTTTGGAAAAAAAAAAAAAAAATCCAAAATCAGACAGTGTTGACACCAGAGAGGCTAAGAGCGCATTGACTCAGTGCGGTATTCAGCCTCTCTGGTGTCAAGTCTGATTCTGGAAAAAAAAAAAAAAAATCCAAAATCAGACAGAGTGTTGAGACCAGAGAGGCTAAGACCGCATTGACTCAGTGCGGTATTCAGCCTCTCTGGTGTCAAGTCTGATTTTGGAAAAAAAAAAAAAAAATCCAAAATCAGACAGAGTGTTGACACCAGAGAGGCTAAGACCGCATTGACTCAGTGCGGTATTCAGCCTCTCTGGTGTCAAGTCTGATTTTGGAAAAAAAAAAAAAAAATCCAAAATCAGACAGAGTGTTGACACCAGAGAGGCTAAGACCGCATTGACTCAGTGCGGTATTCAGCCTCTCTGGTGTCAAGTCTGATTTTGGAAAAAAAAAAAAAAAAATCCAAAATCAGACAGAGTGTTGAGACCAGAGAGGCTAAGACCGCATTGACTCAGTGCGGTATTCAGCCTCTCTGGTGTCAAGTCTGATTTTGGAAAAAAAAAAAAAAATCCAAAATCAGACAGAGTGTTGACACCAGAGAGGCTAAGACCGCATTAACTCAGTGCGGTATTCAGCCTCTCTGGTGTCAAGTCTGATTTTGGAAAAAAAAAAAAAAATCCAAAATCAGACAGAGTGTTGACACCAGAGAGGCTAAGACCGCATTGACTCAGTGCGGTATTCAGCCTCTCTGGTGTCAAGTCTGATTTTGGAAACAAAAAAAAAAAAAATCCAAAATCAGACAGAGTGTTGACACCAGAGAGGCTAAGACCGCATTGACTCAGTGCGGTATTCAGCCTCTCTGGTGTCAAGTCTGATTTTGGAAAAAAAAAAAAAATCCAAAATCAGACAGAGTGTTGACACCAGAGAGGCTAAGACCGCATTGACTCAGTGCGGTATTCAGCCTCTCTGATGTCAAGTCTGATTTTGGAAAAAAAAAAAAAATCCAAAATCAGACAGAGTGTTGAGACCAGAGAGGCTAAGACCGCATTGACTCAGTGCGGTATTCAGCCTCTCTGGTGTCAAGTCTGATTTTGGAAAAAAAAAAAAAAATCCAAAATCAGACAGAGTGTTGAGACCAGAGAGGCTAAGACCGCATTGACTCAGTGCGGTATTCAGCCTCTCTGGTGTCAAGTCTGATTTTGGAAAAAAAAAAAAAAATCCAAAATCAGACAGAGTGTTGAGACCAGAGAGGCTAAGACCGCATTGACTCAGTGCGGTATTCAGCCTCTCTGGTGTCAAGTCTGATTTTGGAAAAAAAAAAAAAAATCCAAAATCAGACAGAGTGTTGAGACCAGAGAGGCTAAGACCGCATTGACTCAGTGCGGTATTCAGCCTCTCTGGTGTCAAGTCTGATTTTGGAAAAAAAAAAAAAAAAATCCAAAATCAGACAGTGTTGACACCAGAGAGGCTAAGAGCGCATTGACTCAGTGCGGTATTCAGCCTCTCTGGTGTCAAGTCTGATTCTGGAAAAAAAAAAAAAAAAATCCAAAATCAGACAGAGTGTTGAGACCAGAGAGGCTAAGACCGCATTGACTCAGTGCGGTATTCAGCCTCTCTGGTGTCAAGTCTGATTTTGGAAAAAAAAAAAAAAAAATCCAAAATCAGACAGAGTGTTGACACCAGAGAGGCTAAGACCGCATTGACTCAGTGCGGTATTCAGCCTCTCTGGTGTCAAGTCTGATTTTGGAAAAAAAAAAAAAAAAATCCAAAATCAGACAGAGTGTTGACACCAGAGAGGCTAAGACCGCATTGACTCAGTGCGGTATTCAGCCTCTCTGGTGTCAAGTCTGATTTTTGAAAAAAAAAAAAAAAAATCCAAAATCAGACAGAGTGTTGAGACCAGAGAGGCTAAGACCGCATTGACTCAGTGCGGTATTCAGCCTCTCTAGTGTCAAGTCTGATTTTGGAAAAAAAAAAAAAAATCCAAAATCAGACAGAGTGTTGACACCAGAGAGGCTAAGACCGCATTGACTCAGTGCGGTATTCAGCCTCTCTGGTGTCAAGTCTGATTTTGGAAACAAAAAAAAAAAAAAATCCAAAATCAGACAGAGTGTTGACACCAGAGAGGCTAAGACCGCATTGACTCAGTGCGGTATTCAGCCTCTCTGGTGTCAAGTCTGATTTTGGAAAAAAAAAAAAAATCCAAAATCAGACAGAGTGTTGACACCAGAGAGGCTAAGACCGCATTGACTCAGTGCGGTATTCAGCCTCTCTGGTGTCAAGTCTGATTTTGGAAAAAAAAAAAAAATCCAAAATCAGACAGAGTGTTGAGACCAGAGAGGCTAAGACCGCATTGACTCAGTGCGGTATTCAGCCTCTCTGGTGTCAAGTCTGATTTTGGAAAAAAAAAAAAAAATCCAAAATCAGACAGAGTGTTGACACCAGAGAGGCTAAGACCGCATTGACTCAGTGCGGTATTCAGCCTCTCTGGTGTCAAGTCTGATTTTGGAAAAAAAAAAAAAAAAATCCAAAATCAGACAGAGTGTTGAGACCAGAGAGGCTAAGACCGCATTGACTCAGTGCGGTATTCAGCCTCTCTGGTGTCAAGTCTGATTTTGGAAAAAAAAAAAAAAATCCAAAATCAGACAGAGTGTTGAGACCAGAGAGGCTAAGACCGCATTGACTCAGTGCGGTATTCAGCCTCTCTGGTGTCAAGTCTGATTTTGGAAAAAAATAAAATAAATCCAAAATCAGACAGTGTTGACACCAGAGAGGCTAAGAGCGCATTGACTCAGTGCGGTATTCAGCCTCTCTGGTGTCAAGTCTGATTTTGGAAAAAAAAAAAAAAAAATCCAAAATCAGACAGAGTGTTGAGACCAGAGAGGCTAAGACCGCATTGACTCAGTGCGGTATTCAGCCTCTCTGGTGTCAAGTCTGATTTTGGAAAAAAAAAAAAAAAAATCCAAAATCAGACAGAGTGTTGACACCAGAGAGGCTAAGACCGCATTGACTCAGTGCGTTATTCAGCCTCTCTGGTGTCAAGTCTGATTTTGGAAAAAAAAAAAAAAAAATCCAAAATCAGACAGAGTGTTGACACCAGAGAGGTTAAGACCGCATTGACTCAGTGCGGTATTCAGCCTCTCTGGTGTCAAGTCTGATTTTGGAAAAAAAAAAAAAAATCCAAAATCAGACAGAGTGTTGAGACCAGAGAGGTTAAGAGCGCATTGACTCAGTGCGGTATGCAGCCTCTCTGGTGTCAAGTCTGATTTTGGAAAAAAAAAAAAAAAAAAATCCAAAATCAGACAGAGTGTTGAGACCAGAGAGGCTAAGACCGCATTGACTCAGTGCGGTATTCAGCCTCTCTGGTGTCAAGTCTGATTTTGGAAAAAAAAAAAAAAAAATCCAAAATCAGACAGAGTGTTGACACCAGAGAGGCTAAGACCGCATTGACTCAGTGCGGTATTCAGCCTCTCTGGTGTCAAGTCTGATTTTGGAAAAAAAAAAAAAAAAATCCAAAATCAGACAGAGTGTTGAGACCAGAGAGGCTAAGACCGCATTGACTCAGTGCGGTATTCAGCCTCTCTGGTGTCAAGTCTGATTTTGGAAAAAAAAAAAAAAAAAAAATCAGACAGAGTGTTGAGACCAGAGAGGCTAAGACCGCATTGACTCAGTGCGGTATTCAGCCTCTCTGGTGTCAAGTCTGATTTTGGAAAAAAAAAAAAAAATCCAAAATCAGACAGAGTGTTGACACCAGAGAGGCTAAGACCACATTGACTCAGTGCGGTATTCAGCCTCTCTGGTGTCAAGTCTGATTTTGGAAAAAAAAAAAAAAATCCAAAATCAGACAGTGTTGACACCAGAGAGGCTAAGAGCGCATTGACTCAGTGCGGTATTCAGCCTCTCTGGTGTCAAGTCTGATTTTGGAAAAAAAAAAAAAAAAATCCAAAATCAGACAGAGTGTTGAGACCAGAGAGGCTAAGACCGCATTGACTCAGTGCGGTATTCAGCCTCTCTGGTGTCAAGTCTGATTTTGGAAAAAAAAAAAAAAATCCAAAATCAGACAGAGTGTTGACACCAGAGAGGCTAAGACCGCATTGACTCAGTGCGGTATTCAGCCTCTCTGGTGTCAAGTCTGATTTTCGAAACAAAAAAAAAAAAAAATCCAAAATCAGACAGAGTGTTGACACCAGAGAGGCTAAGACCGCATTGACTCAGTGCGGTATTCAGCCTCTCTGGTGTCAAGTCTGATTTTGGAAAAAAAAAAAAATCCAAAATCAGACAGAGTGTTGACACCAGAGAGGCTAAGACCGCATTGACTCAGTGCGGTATTCAGCCTCTCTGGTGTCAAGTCTGATTTTGGAAAAAAAAAAAAAATCCAAAATCAGACAGAGTGTTGAGACCAGAGAGGCTAAGACCGCATTGACTCAGTGCGGTATTCAGCCTCTCTGGTGTCAAGTCTGATTTTGGAAAAAAAAAAAAAAATCCAAAATCAGACAGAGTGTTGACACCAGAGAGGCTAAGACCGCATTGACTCAGTGCGGTATTCAGCCTCTCTGGTGTCAAGTCTGATTTTGGAAAAAAAAAAAAAAAATCCAAAATCAGACAGAGTGTTGAGACCAGAGAGGCTAAGACCGCATTGACTCAGTGCGGTATTCAGCCTCTCTGGTGTCAAGTCTGATTTTGGAAAAAAAAAAAAAAATCCAAAATCAGACAGAGTGTTGAGACCAGAGAGGCTAAGACCGCATTGACTCAGTGCGGTATTCAGCCTCTCTGGTGTCAAGTCTGATTTTGGAAAAAAAAAAAAAAAATCCAAAATCAGACAGTGTTGACACCAGAGAGGCTAAGAGCGCATTGACTCAGTGCGGTATTCAGCCTCTCTGGTGTCAAGTCTGATTTTGGAAAAAAAAAAAAAAAAATCCAAAATCAGACAGAGTGTTGAGACCAGAGAGGCTAAGACCGCATTGACTCAGTGCGGTATTCAGCCTCTCTGGTGTCAAGTCTGATTTTGGAAAAAAAAAAAAAAAAATCCAAAATCAGACAGAGTGTTGACACCAGAGAGGCTAAGACCGCATTGACTCAGTGCGGTATTCAGCCTCTCTGGTGTCAAGTCTGATTTTTGAAAAAAAAAAAAAAAAATCCAAAATCAGACAGAGTGTTGACACCAGAGAGGCTAAGACCGCATTGACTCAGTGCGGTATTCAGCCTCTCTGGTGTCAAGTCTGATTTTGGAAAAAAAAAAAAAAATCCAAAATCAGACAGAGTGTTGAGACCAGAGAGGTTAAGAGCGCATTGACTCAGTGCGGTATGCAGCCTCTCTGGTGTCAAGTCTGATTTTGGAAAAAAAAAAAAAAAAAATCCAAAATCAGACAGAGTGTTGAGACCAGAGAGGCTAAGACCGCATTGACTCAGTGCGGTATTCAGCCTCTCTGGTGTCAAGTCTGATTTTGGAAAAAAAAAAAAAAAAATCCAAAATCAGACAGAGTGTTGACACCAGAGAGGCTAAGACCGCATTGACTCAGTGCGGTATTCAGCCTCTCTGGTGTCAAGTCTGATTTTGGAAAAAAAAAAAAAAAAATCCAAAATCAGACAGAGTGTTGAGACCAGAGAGGCTAAGACCGCATTGACTCAGTGCGGTATTCAGCCTCTCTGGTGTCAAGTCTGATTTTGGAAAAAAAAAAAAAAAAAAAATCAGACAGAGTGTTGAGACCAGAGAGGCTAAGACCGCATTGACTCAGTGCGGTATTCAGCCTCTCTGGTGTCAAGTCTGATTTTGGAAAAAAAAAAAAAAATCCAAAATCAGACAGAGTGTTGACACCAGAGAGGCTAAGACCGCATTGACTCAGTGCGGTATTCAGCCTCTCTGGTGTCAAGTCTGATTTTGGAAAAAAAAAAAAAAAATCCAAAATCAGACAGAGTGTTGAGACCAGAGAGGCTAAGACCGCATTGACTCAGTGCGGTATTCAGCCTCTCTGGTGTCAAGTCTGATTTTGGAAAGAAAAAAAAAAATCCAAAATCAGACAGAGTGTTGAGACCAGAGAGGCTAAGACCGCATTGACTCAGTGCGGTATTCAGCCTCTCTGGTGTCAAGTCTGATTTTGGAAAAAAAAAAAAAAAATCCAAAATCAGACAGTGTTGACACCAGAGAGGCTAAGAGCGCATTGACTCAGTGCGGTATTCAGCCTCTCTGGTGTCAAGTCTGATTTTGGAAAAAAAAAAAAAAAATCCAAAATCAGACAGAGTGTTGAGACCAGAGAGGCTAAGACCGCATTGACTCAGTGCGGTATTCAGCCTCTCTGGTGTCAAGTCTGATTTTGGAAAAAAAAAAAAAAAAATCCAAAATCAGACAGAGTGTTGACACCAGAGAGGCTAAGACCGCATTGACTCAGTGCGGTATTCAGCCTCTCTGGTGTCAAGTCTGATTTTGGAAAAAAAAAAAAAAAAATCCAAAATCAGACAGAGTGTTGACACCAGAGAGGCTAAGACCGCATTGACTCAGTGCGGTATTCAGCCTCTCTGGTGTCAAGTCTGATTTTGGAAAAAAAAAAAAAAATCCCAAATCAGACAGAGTGTTGTCACCAGAGAGGCTAAGACCGCATTGACTCAGTGCGGTATTCAGCCTCTCTGGTGTCAAGTCTGATTTTGGAAAAAAAAAAAAAAAATCCAAAATCAGACAGTGTTGACAGCAGAGAGGCTAAGACCGCATTGACTCAGTGCGGTATTCAGCCTCTCTGGTGTCAAGTCTGATTTTGGAAAAAAAAAAAAAATCCAAAATCAGACAGAGTGTTGACACCAGAGAGGCTAAGACCGCATTGACTCAGTGCGGTATTCAGCCTCTCTGGTGTCAAGTCTGATTTTGGAAAAAAAAAAAAAAAAAAATCCAAAATCAGACAGAGTGTTGAGACCAGAGAGGCTAAGACCGCATTGACTCAGTGCGGTATTCAGCCTCTCTGGTGTCAAGTCTGATTTTGAAAAAAAAAAAAAAAAAAATCCAAAATCAGACAGAGTGTTGACACCAGAGAGGCTAAGACCGCATTGACTCAGTGCGGTATTCAGCCTCTCTGGTGTCAAGTCTGATTTTGGAAAAAAAAAAAAAAAATCCAAAATCAGACAGAGTGTTGAGACCAGAGAGGCTAAGACCGCATTGACTCAGTGCGGTATTCAGCCTCTCTGGTGTCAAGTCTGATTTTGGAAAAAAAAAAAAAAAATCCAAAATCAGACAGAGTGTTGAGACCAGAGAGGCTAAGACCGCATTGACTCAGTGCGGTATTCAGCCTCTCTGGTGTCAAGTCTGATTTTGGAAAAAAAATAAATAAATCCAAAATCAGACAGTGTTGACACCAGAGAGGCTAAGAGCGCATTGACTCAGTGCGGTATTCAGCCTCTCTGGTGTCAAGTCTGATTTTGGAAAAAAAAAAAAAAAAATCCAAAATCAGACAGAGTGTTGAGACCAGAGAGGCTAAGACCGCATTGACTCAGTGCGGTATTCAGCCTCTCTGGTGTCAAGTCTGATTTTGGAAAAAAAAAAAAAAAAATCCAAAATCAGACAGAGTGTTGACACCAGAGAGGCTAAGACCGCATTGACTCAGTGCGGTATTCAGCCTCTCTGGTGTCAAGTCTGATTTTTGAAAAAAAAAAAAAAAAATCCAAAATCAGACAGAGTGTTGACACCAGAGAGGCTAAGACCGCATTGACTCAGTGCGGTATTCAGCCTCTCTGGTGTCAAGTCTGATTTTGGAAAAAAAAAAAAAAATCCAAAATCAGACAGAGTGTTGAGACCAGAGAGGTTAAGAGCGCATTGACTCAGTGCGGTGCGCAGCCTCTCTGGTGTCAAGTCTGATTTTTGAAAAAAAAAAAAAAATCCAAAATCAGACAGAGTGTTGACACCAGAGAGGCTAAGACCGCATTGACTCAGTGCGGTATTCAGCCTCTCTGGTGTCAAGTCTGATTTTCGAAACAAAAAAAAAAAAAAATCCAAAATCAGACAGAGTGTTGACACCAGAGAGGCTAAGACCGCATTGACTCAGTGCGGTATTCAGCCTCTCTGGTGTCAAGTCTGATTTTGGAAAAAAAAAAAAAATCCAAAATCAGACAGAGTGTTGACACCAGAGAGGCTAAGACCGCATTGACTCAGTGCGGTATTCAGCCTCTCTGGTGTCAAGTCTGATTTTGGAAAAAAAAAAAAAAATCCAAAATCAGACAGAGTGTTGAGACCAGAGAGGCTAAGACCGCATTGACTCAGTGCGGTATTCAGCCTCTCTGGTGTCAAGTCTGATTTTGGAAAAAAAAAAAAAAATCCAAAATCAGACAGAGTGTTGACACCAGAGAGGCTAAGACCGCATTGACTCAGTGCGGTATTCAGCCTCTCTGGTGTCAAGTCTGATTTTGGAAAAAAAAAAAAAAAATCCAAAATCAGACAGAGTGTTGAGACCAGAGAGGCTAAGACCGCATTGACTCAGTGCGGTATTCAGCCTCTCTGGTGTCAAGTCTGATTTTGGAAAAAAAAAAAAAAATCCAAAATCAGACAGAGTGTTGAGACCAGAGAGGCTAAGACCGCATTGACTCAGTGCGGTATTCAGCCTCTCTGGTGTCAAGTCTGATTTTGGAAAAAAAAAAAAAAAAATCCAAAATCAGACAGTGTTGACACCAGAGAGGCTAAGAGCGCATTGACTCAGTGCGGTATTCAGCCTCTCTGGTGTCAAGTCTGATTTTGGAAAAAAAAAAAAAAAAATCCAAAATCAGACAGAGTGTTGAGACCAGAGAGGCTAAGACCGCATTGACTCAGTGCGGTATTCAGCCTCTCTGGTGTCAAGTCTGATTTTGGAAAAAAAAAAAAAAAAATCCAAAATCAGACAGAGTGTTGACACCAGAGAGGCTAAGACCGCATTGACTCAGTGCGGTATTCAGCCTCTCTGGTGTCAAGTCTGATTTTGGAAAAAAAAAAAAAAATCCAAAATCAGACAGAGTGTTGAGACCAGAGAGGTTAAGAGCGCATTGACTCAGTGCGGTATGCAGCCTCTCTGGTGTCAAGTCTGATTTTGGAAAAAAAAAAAAAAAAAATCCAAAATCAGACAGAGTGTTGAGACCAGAGAGGCTAAGACCGCATTGACTCAGTGCGGTATTCAGCCTCTCTGGTGTCAAGTCTGATTTTGGAAAAAAAAAAAAAAAAATCCAAAATCAGACAGAGTGTTGACACCAGAGAGGCTAAGACCGCATTGACTCAGTGCGGTATTCAGCCTCTCTGGTGTCAAGTCTGATTTTGGAAAAAAAAAAAAAAAAATCCAAAATCAGACAGAGTGTTGAGACCAGAGAGGCTAAGACCGCATTGACTCAGTGCGGTATTCAGCCTCTCTGGTGTCAAGTCTGATTTTGGAAAAAAAAAAAAAAAAAAAATCAGACAGAGTGTTGAGACCAGAGAGGCTAAGACCGCATTGACTCAGTGCGGTATTCAGCCTCTCTGGTGTCAAGTCTGATTTTGGAAAAAAAAAAAAAAATCCAAAATCAGACAGAGTGTTGACACCAGAGAGGCTAAGACCGCATTGACTCAGTGCGGTATTCAGCCTCTCTGGTGTCAAGTCTGATTTTGGAAAAAAAAAAAAAAAATCCAAAATCAGACAGAGTGTTGAGACCAGAGAGGCTAAGACCGCATTGACTCAGTGCGGTATTCAGCCTCTCTGGTGTCAAGTCTGATTTTGGAAAGAAAAAAAAAAATCCAAAATCAGACAGAGTGTTGAGACCAGAGAGGCTAAGACCGCATTGACTCAGTGCGGTATTCAGCCTCTCTGGTGTCAAGTCTGATTTTGGAAAAAAAAAAAAAAAATCCAAAATCAGACAGTGTTGACACCAGAGAGGCTAAGAGCGCATTGACTCAGTGCGGTATTCAGCCTCTCTGGTGTCAAGTCTGATTTTGGAAAAA
Source organism: Poromitra crassiceps (assembly GCF_964638095.1). Lineage (NCBI taxonomy): Eukaryota > Metazoa > Chordata > Actinopteri > Beryciformes > Melamphaidae > Poromitra > Poromitra crassiceps. The sequence continues at coordinate 40,892 of NW_028151926.1, read as the reverse complement.
AAAAAAAAAAAATCCAAAATCAGACAGAGTGTTGAGACCAGAGAGGCTAAGACCGCATTGACTCAGTGCGGTATTCAGCCTCTCTGGTGTCAAGTCTGATTTTGGAAAAAAAAAAAAAAAAATCCAAAATCAGACAGAGTGTTGACACCAGAGAGGCTAAGACCGCATTGACTCAGTGCGGTATTCAGCCTCTCTGGTGTCAAGTCTGATTTTGGAAAAAAAAAAAAAAAAATCCAAAATCAGACAGAGTGTTGACACCAGAGAGGCTAAGACCGCATTGACTCAGTGCGGTATTCAGCCTCTCTGGTGTCAAGTCTGATTTTGGAAAAAAAAAAAAAAATCCCAAATCAGACAGAGTGTTGTCACCAGAGAGGCTAAGACCGCATTGACTCAGTGCGGTATTCAGCCTCTCTGGTGTCAAGTCTGATTTTGGAAAAAAAAAAAAAAAATCCAAAATCAGACAGTGTTGACAGCAGAGAGGCTAAGACCGCATTGACTCAGTGCGGTATTCAGCCTCTCTGGTGTCAAGTCTGATTTTGGAAAAAAAAAAAAAATCCAAAATCAGACAGAGTGTTGACACCAGAGAGGCTAAGACCGCATTGACTCAGTGCGGTATTCAGCCTCTCTGGTGTCAAGTCTGATTTTGGAAAAAAAAAAAAAAAAAATCCAAAATCAGACAGAGTGTTGAGACCAGAGAGGCTAAGACCGCATTGACTCAGTGCGGTATTCAGCCTCTCTGGTGTCAAGTCTGATTTTGAAAAAAAAAAAAAAAAAAATCCAAAATCAGACAGAGTGTTGACACCAGAGAGGCTAAGACCGCATTGACTCAGTGCGGTATTCAGCCTCTCTGGTGTCAAGTCTGATTTTGGAAAAAAAAAAAAAAAATCCAAAATCAGACAGAGTGTTGAGACCAGAGAGGCTAAGACCGCATTGACTCAGTGCGGTATTCAGCCTCTCTGGTGTCAAGTCTGATTTTGGAAAAAAAAAAAAAAAATCCAAAATCAGACAGAGTGTTGAGACCAGAGAGGCTAAGACCGCATTGACTCAGTGCGGTATTCAGCCTCTCTGGTGTCAAGTCTGATTTTGGAAAAAAAATAAATAAATCCAAAATCAGACAGTGTTGACACCAGAGAGGCTAAGAGCGCATTGACTCAGTGCGGTATTCAGCCTCTCTGGTGTCAAGTCTGATTTTGGAAAAAAAAAAAAAAAAATCCAAAATCAGACAGAGTGTTGAGACCAGAGAGGCTAAGACCGCATTGACTCAGTGCGGTATTCAGCCTCTCTGGTGTCAAGTCTGATTTTGGAAAAAAAAAAAAAAAAATCCAAAATCAGACAGAGTGTTGACACCAGAGAGGCTAAGACCGCATTGACTCAGTGCGGTATTCAGCCTCTCTGGTGTCAAGTCTGATTTTTGAAAAAAAAAAAAAAAAATCCAAAATCAGACAGAGTGTTGACACCAGAGAGGCTAAGACCGCATTGACTCAGTGCGGTATTCAGCCTCTCTGGTGTCAAGTCTGATTTTGGAAAAAAAAAAAAAAATCCAAAATCAGACAGAGTGTTGAGACCAGAGAGGTTAAGAGCGCATTGACTCAGTGCGGTGCGCAGCCTCTCTGGTGTCAAGTCTGATTTTTGAAAAAAAAAAAAAAAAAAATCCAAAATCAGACAGAGTGTTGAGACCAGAGAGGCTAAGACCGCATTGACTCAGTGCGGTATTCAGCCTCTCTGGTGTCAAGTCTGATTTTGGAAAAAAAAAAAAAAATCCCAAATCAGACAGAGTGTTGTCACCAGAGAGGCTAAGACCGCATTGACTCAGTGCGGTATTCAGCCTCTCTGGTGTCAAGTCTGATTTTGGAAAAAAAAAAAAAAAATCCAAAATCAGACAGTGTTGACACCAGAGAGGCTAAGACCGCATTGACTCAGTGCGGTATTCAGCCTCTCTGGTGTCAAGTCTGATTTTGGAAAAAAAAAAAAAATCCAAAATCAGACAGAGTGTTGACACCAGAGAGGCTAAGACCGCATTGACTCAGTGCGGTATTCAGCCTCTCTGGTGTCAAGTCTGATTTTGGAAAAAAAAAAAAAAAAAAATCCAAAATCAGACAGAGTGTTGAGACCAGAGAGGCTAAGACCGCATTGACTCAGTGCGGTATTCAGCCTCTCTGGTGTCAAGTCTGATTTTGAAAAAAAAAAAAAAAAAAATCCAAAATCAGACAGAGTGTTGACACCAGAGAGGCTAAGACCGCATTGACTCAGTGCGGTATTCAGCCTCTCTGGTGTCAAGTCTGATTTTGGAAAAAAAAAAAAAAAATCCAAAATCAGACAGAGTGTTGAGACCAGAGAGGCTAAGACCGCATTGACTCAGTGCGGTATTCAGCCTCTCTGGTGTCAAGTCTGATTTTGGAAAAAAAAAAAATAAATCCAAAATCAGACAGTGTTGACACCAGAGAGGCTAAGAGCGCATTGACTCAGTGCGGTATTCAGCCTCTCTGGTGTCAAGTCTGATTTTGGAAAAAAAAAAAAAAAAATCCAAAATCAGACAGAGTGTTGAGACCAGAGAGGCTAAGACCGCATTGACTCAGTGCGGTATTCAGCCTCTCTGGTGTCAAGTCTGATTTTGGAAAAAAAAAAAAAAAAATCCAAAATCAGACAGAGTGTTGACACCAGAGAGGCTAAGACCGCATTGACTCAGTGCGGTATTCAGCCTCTCTGGTGTCAAGTCTGATTTTTGAAAAAAAAAAAAAAAAATCCAAAATCAGACAGAGTGTTGACACCAGAGAGGCTAAGACCGCATTGACTCAGTGCGGTATTCAGCCTCTCTGGTGTCAAGTCTGATTTTGGAAAAAAAAAAAAAAATCCAAAATCAGACAGAGTGTTGAGACCAGAGAGGTTAAGAGCGCATTGACTCAGTGCGGTATGCAGCCTCTCTGGTGTCAAGTCTGATTTTGGAAAAAAAAAAAAAAAAAAATCCAAAATCAGACAGAGTGTTGAGACCAGAGAGGCTAAGACCGCATTGACTCAGTGCGGTATTCAGCCTCTCTGGTGTCAAGTCTGATTTTGGAAAAAAAAAAAAAAAAATCCAAAATCAGACAGAGTGTTGACACCAGAGAGGCTAAGACCGCATTGACTCAGTGCGGTATTCAGCCTCTCTGGTGTCAAGTCTGATTTTGGAAAAAAAAAAAAAAAAATCCAAAATCAGACAGAGTGTTGAGACCAGAGAGGCTAAGACCGCATTGACTCAGTGCGGTATTCAGCCTCTCTGGTGTCAAGTCTGATTTTGGAAAAAAAAAAAAAAACCAAAATCAGACAGAGTGTTGAGACCAGAGAGGCTAAGACCGCATTGACTCAGTGCGGTATTCAGCCTCTCTGGTGTCAAGTCTGATTTTGGAAAAAAAAAAAAAAATCCAAAATCAGACAGAGTGTTGACACCAGAGAGGCTAAGACCGCATTGACTCAGTGCGGTATTCAGCCTCTCTGGTGTCAAGTCTGATTTTGGAAAAAAAAAAAAAAAATCCGAAATCAGACAGAGTGTTGAGACCAGAGAGGCTAAGACCGCATTGACTCAGTGCGGTATTCAGCCTCTCTGGTGTCAAGTCTGATTTTGGAAAGAAAAAAAAAAATCCAAAATCAGACAGAGTGTTGAGACCAGAGAGGCTAAGACCGCATTGACTCAGTGCGGTATTCAGCCTCTCTGGTGTCAAGTCTGATTTTGGAAAAAAAAAAAAAAAATCCAAAATCAGACAGTGTTGACACCAGAGAGGCTAAGAGCGCATTGACTCAGTGCGGTATTCAGCCTCTCTGGTGTCAAGTCTGATTTTGGAAAAAAAAAAAAAAAAATCCAAAATCAGACAGAGTGTTGAGACCAGAGAGGCTAAGACCGCATTGACTCAGTGCGGTATTCAGCCTCTCTGGTGTCAAGTCTGATTTTGGAAAAAAAAAAAAAAAAATCCAAAATCAGACAGAGTGTTGACACCAGAGAGGCTAAGACCGCATTGACTCAGTGCGGTATTCAGCCTCTCTGGTGTCAAGTCTGATTTTGGAAAAAAAAAAAAATCCAAAATCAGACAGAGTGTTGAGACCAGAGAGGTTAAGAGCGCATTGACTCAGTGCGGTATGCAGCCTCTCTGGTGTCAAGTCTGATTTTGGAAAAAAAAAAAAAATCCAAAATCAGACAGAGTGTTGAGACCAGAGAGGTTAAGAGCGCATTGACTCAGTGCGGTATGCAGCCTCTCTGGTGTCAAGTCTGATTTTGGAAAAAAAAAAAAAAAAAAATCCAAAATCAGACAGAGTGTTGAGACCAGAGAGGCTAAGACCACATTGACTCAATGCGGTATTCAGCCTCTCTGGTGTCAAGTCTGATTTTGGAAAAAAAAAAAAAAAATCCAAAATCAGACAGTGTTGACACCAGAGAGGCTAAGAGCGCATTGACTCAGTGCGGTATTCAGCCTCTCTGGTGTCAAGTCTGATTTTGGAAAAAAAAAAAAAAAATCTAAAATCAGACAGAGTGTTGAGACCAGAGAGGCTAAGACCGCATTGACTCAGTGCGGTATTCAGCCTCTCTGGTGTCAAGTCTGATTTTGAAAAAAAAAAAAAAAAAATCCAAAATCAGACAGAGTGTTGACACCAGAGAGGCTAAGACCGCATTGACTCAGTGCGGTACTCAGCCTCTCTGGTGTCAAGTCTGATTTTGGAAAAAAAAAAAAAAAAATCCAAAATCAGACAGAGTGTTGACACCAGAGAGGCTAAGACCGCATTGACTCAGTGCGGTATTCAGCCTCTCTGGTGTCAAGTCTGATTTTGGAAAAAAAAAAAAAATCCAAAATCAGACAGAGTGTTGAGACCAGAGAGGTTAAGAGCGCATTGACTCAGTGCGGTATGCAGCCTCTCTGGTGTCAAGTCTGATTTTGGAAAAAAAAAAAAAAAATCCAAAATCAGACAGTGTTGACACCAGAGAGGCTAAGAGCGCATTGACTCAGTGCGGTATTCAGCCTCTCTGGTGTCAAGTCTGATTTTGGAAAAAAAAAAAAAAAATCTAAAATCAGACAGAGTGTTGAGACCAGAGAGGCTAAGACCGCATTGACTCAGTGCGGTATTCAGCCTCTCTGGTGTCAAGTCTGATTTTGAAAAAAAAAAAAAAAAAATCCAAAATCAGACAGAGTGTTGACACCAGAGAGGCTAAGACCGCATTGACTCAGTGCGGTACTCAGCCTCTCTGGTGTCAAGTCTGATTTTGGAAAAAAAAAAAAAAAAATCCAAAATCAGACAGAGTGTTGACACCAGAGAGGCTAAGACCGCATTGACTCAGTGCGGTATTCAGCCTCTCTGGTGTCAAGTCTGATTTTGGAAAAAAAAAAAAAATCCAAAATCAGACAGAGTGTTGAGACCAGAGAGGTTAAGAGCGCATTGACTCAGTGCGGTATGCAGCCTCTCTGGTGTCAAGTCTGATTTTGGAAAAAAAAAAAAAAAAAAATCCAAAATCAGACAGAGTGTTGAGACCAGAGAGGCTAAGACCGCATTGACTCAGTGCGGTATTCAGCCTCTCTGGTGTCAAGTCTGATTTTGGAAAAAAAAAAAAAAAATCCAAAATCAGACAGTGTTGACACCAGAGAGGCTAAGAGCGCATTGACTCAGTGCGGTATTCAGCCTATCTGGTGTCAAGTCTGATTTTGGAAAAAAAAAAAAAAAAATCCAAAATCAGACAGAGTGTTGAGACCAGAGAGGCTAAGACCGCATTGACTCAGTGCGGTATTCAGCCTCTCTGGTGTCAAGTCTGATTTTGGAAAAAAAAAAAAAAAAAATCCAAAATCAGACAGAGTGTTGACACCAGAGAGGCTAAGACCGCATTGACTCAGTGCGGTATTCAGCCTCTCTGGTGTCAAGTCTGATTTTGGAAAAAAAAAAAAAAAAATCCAAAATCAGACAGAGTGTTGAGACCAGAGAGGCTAAGACCGCATTGACTCAGTGCGGTATTCAGCCTCTCTGGTGTCAAGTCTGATTTTGGAAAAAAAAAAAAAAAAATCCAAAATCAGACAGAGTGTTGACACCAGAGAGGCTAAGACCGCATTGACTCAGTGCGGTATTCAGCCTCTCTGGTGTCAAGTCTGATTTTGGAAAAAAAAAAAAAAAAATCCAAAATCAGACAGAGTGTTGACACCAGAGAGGCTAAGACCGCATTGACTCAGTGCGGTATTCAGCCTCTCTGGTGTCAAGTCTGATTTTGGAAAAAAAAAAAAAAATCCAAAATCAGACAGAGTGTTGAGACCAGAGAGGTTAAGAGCGCATTGACTCAGTGCGGTATGCAGCCTCTCTGGTGTCAAGTCTGATTTTGGAAAAAAAAAATAATAATAATCCAAAATCAGACAGAGTGTTGAGACCAGAGAGGCTAAGACCGCATTGACTCAGTGCGGTATTCAGCCTCTCTGGTGTCAAGTCTGATTTTGGAAAAAAAAAAAAAAAAATCCAAAATCAGACAGAGTGTTGACACCAGAGAGGCTAAGACCGCATTGACTCAGTGCGGTATTCAGCCTCTCTGGTGTCAAGTCTGATTTTGGAAAAAAAAAAAAAAAATCCAAAATCAGACAGAGTGTTGAGACCAGAGAGGCTAAGACCGCATTGACTCAGTGCGGTATTCAGCCTCTCTGGTGTCAAGTCTGATTTTGGAAAAAAAAAAAAATCCAAAATCAGACAGAGTGTTGAGACCAGAGAGGCTAAGACCGCATTGACTCAGTGCGGTATTCAGCCTCTCTGGTGTCAAGTCTGATTTTGGAAAAAAAAAAAAAAATCCAAAATCAGACAGAGTGTTGACACCAGAGAGGCTAAGACCGCATTGACTCAGTGCGGTATTCAGCCTCTCTGGTGTCAAGTCTGATTTTGGAAAAAAAAAAAAAAAATCCAAAATCAGACAGAGTGTTGAGACCAGAGAGGCTAAGACCGCATTGACTCAGTGCGGTATTCAGCCTCTCTGGTGTCAAGTCTGATTTTTGAAAAAAAAAAAAAATCCAAAATCAGACAGAGTGTTGAGACCAGAGAGGCTAAGACCGCATTGACTCAGTGCGGTATTCAGCCTCTCTGGTGTCAAGTCTGATTTTGGAAAAAAAAAAAAACATCCAAAATCAGACAGTGTTGACACCAGAGAGGCTAAGAGCGCATTGACTCAGTGCGGTATTCAGCCTCTCTGGTGTCAAGTCTGATTTTGGAAAAAAAAAAAAAAAATCCAAAATCAGACAGAGTGTTGAGACCAGAGAGGCTAAGACCGCATTGACTCAGTGCGGTATTCAGCCTCTCTGGTGTCAAGTCTGATTTTGAAAAAAAGTGCAGTATTCAGCCTCTCTGGTGTCAAGTCTGATTTTGGAAAAAAAAAATAATTCCAAAATCAGACAGAGTGTTGACACCAGAGAAGCTAAGACCGCATTGACTCAGTGCGGTATTCAGCCTCTCTGGTGTCAAGTCTGATTTTGGAAAAAAAAAAAAAAAATCCAAAATCAGACAGAGTGTTGACACCAGAGAGGCTAAGAGCGCATTGACTCAGTGCGGTATGCAGCCTCTCTGGTGTCAAGTCTGATTTTGGAAACAAAAAAAAAAAAAAATCCAAAATCAGACAGAGTGTTGACACCAGAGAGGCTAAGACCGCATTGACTCAGTGCGGTATTCAGCCTCTCTGGTGTCAAGTCTGATTTTGGAAAAAAAAAAAAATCCAAAATCAGACAGAGTGTTGACACCAGAGAGGCTAAGACCGCATTGACTCAGTGCAGTATTCAGCCTCTCTGGTGTCAAGTCTGATTTTGGAAAAAAAAAAAAAAAATCCAAAATCAGACAGAGTGTTGACACCAGAGAGGCTAAGACCGCATTGACTCAGTGCGGTATTCAGCCTCTCTGGTGTCAAGTCTGATTTTGAAAAAAAAAAAAAAAAATCCAAAATCAGACAGAGTGTTGACACCAGAGAGGCTAAGAGCGCATTGACTCAGTGCGGTATGCAGCCTCTCTGGTGTCAAGTCTGATTTTGGAAACAAAAAAAAAAAAAATCCAAAATCAGACAGAGTGTTGACACCAGAGAGGCTAAGACCGCATTGACTCAGTGCGGTATTCAGCCTCTCTGGTGTCAAGTCTGATTTTGGAAAAAAAAAAAAAATCCAAAATCAGACAGAGTGTTGAGACCAGAGAGGTTAAGAGCGCATTGACTCAGTGCGGTATTCAGCCTCTCTGGTGTCAAGTCTGATTTTGGAAAAAAAAAAAAATCCAAAATCAGACAGAGTGTTGAGACCAGAGAGGTTAAGAGCGCATTGACTCAGTGCGGTATGCAGCCTCTCTGGTGTCAAGTCTGATTTTGGAAAAAAAAAAAAAAATCCAAAATCAGACAGAGTGTTGAGACCAGAGAGGTTAAGAGCGCATTGACTCAGTGCGGTATGCAGCCTCTCTGGTGTCAAGTCTGATTTTGGAAAAAAAAAAAAAAAAAAATCCAAAATCAGACAGAGTGTTGAGACCAGAGAGGCTAAGACCGCATTGACTCAATGCGGTATTCAGCCTCTCTGGTGTCAAGTCTGATTTTGGAAAAAAAAAAAAAAAATCCAAAATCAGACAGTGTTGACACCAGAGAGGCTAAGAGCGCATTGACTCAGTGCGGTATTCAGCCTCTCTGGTGTCAAGTCTGATTTTGGAAAAAAAAAAAAAAAATCTAAAATCAGACAGAGTGTTGAGACCAGAGAGGCTAAGACCGCATTGACTCAGTGCGGTATTCAGCCTCTCTGGTGTCAAGTCTGATTTTGAAAAAAAAAAAAAAAAAATCCAAAATCAGACAGAGTGTTGACACCAGAGAGGCTAAGACCGCATTGACTCAGTGCGGTACTCAGCCTCTCTGGTGTCAAGTCTGATTTTGGAAAAAAAAAAAAAAAAATCCAAAATCAGACAGAGTGTTGACACCAGAGAGGCTAAGACCGCATTGACTCAGTGCGGTATTCAGCCTCTCTGGTGTCAAGTCTGATTTTGGAAAAAAAAAAAAAATCCAAAATCAGACAGAGTGTTGAGACCAGAGAGGTTAAGAGCGCATTGACTCAGTGCGGTATGCAGCCTCTCTGGTGTCAAGTCTGATTTTGGAAAAAAAAAAAAAAAATCCAAAATCAGACAGTGTTGACACCAGAGAGGCTAAGAGCGCATTGACTCAGTGCGGTATTCAGCCTCTCTGGTGTCAAGTCTGATTTTGGAAAAAAAAAAAAAAAATCTAAAATCAGACAGAGTGTTGAGACCAGAGAGGCTAAGACCGCATTGACTCAGTGCGGTATTCAGCCTCTCTGGTGTCAAGTCTGATTTTGAAAAAAAAAAAAAAAAATCCAAAATCAGACAGAGTGTTGACACCAGAGAGGCTAAGACCGCATTGACTCAGTGCGGTACTCAGCCTCTCTGGTGTCAAGTCTGATTTTGGAAAAAAAAAAAAAAAAATCCAAAATCAGACAGAGTGTTGACACCAGAGAGGCTAAGACCGCATTGACTCAGTGCGGTATTCAGCCTCTCTGGTGTCAAGTCTGATTTTGGAAAAAAAAAAAAAATCCAAAATCAGACAGAGTGTTGAGACCAGAGAGGTTAAGAGCGCATTGACTCAGTGCGGTATGCAGCCTCTCTGGTGTCAAGTCTGATTTTGGAAAAAAAAAAAAAAAAAAATCCAAAATCAGACAGAGTGTTGAGACCAGAGAGGCTAAGACCGCATTGACTCAGTGCGGTATTCAGCCTCTCTGGTGTCAAGTCTGATTTTGGAAAAAAAAAAAAAAAATCCAAAATCAGACAGTGTTGACACCAGAGAGGCTAAGAGCGCATTGACTCAGTGCGGTATTCAGCCTATCTGGTGTCAAGTCTGATTTTGGAAAAAAAAAAAAAAAAATCCAAAATCAGACAGAGTGTTGAGACCAGAGAGGCTAAGACCGCATTGACTCAGTGCGGTATTCAGCCTCTCTGGTGTCAAGTCTGATTTTGGAAAAAAAAAAAAAAAAAATCCAAAATCAGACAGAGTGTTGACACCAGAGAGGCTAAGACCGCATTGACTCAGTGCGGTATTCAGCCTCTCTGGTGTCAAGTCTGATTTTGGAAAAAAAAAAAAAAAAATCCAAAATCAGACAGAGTGTTGAGACCAGAGAGGCTAAGACCGCATTGACTCAGTGCGGTATTCAGCCTCTCTGGTGTCAAGTCTGATTTTGGAAAAAAAAAAAAAAAAATCCAAAATCAGACAGAGTGTTGACACCAGAGAGGCTAAGACCGCATTGACTCAGTGCGGTATTCAGCCTCTCTGGTGTCAAGTCTGATTTTGGAAAAAAAAAAAAAAAAATCCAAAATCAGACAGAGTGTTGACACCAGAGAGGCTAAGACCGCATTGACTCAGTGCGGTATTCAGCCTCTCTGGTGTCAAGTCTGATTTTGGAAAAAAAAAAAAAAATCCAAAATCAGACAGAGTGTTGAGACCAGAGAGGTTAAGAGCGCATTGACTCAGTGCGGTATGCAGCCTCTCTGGTGTCAAGTCTGATTTTGGAAAAAAAAAATAATAATAATCCAAAATCAGACAGAGTGTTGAGACCAGAGAGGCTAAGACCGCATTGACTCAGTGCGGTATTCAGCCTCTCTGGTGTCAAGTCTGATTTTGGAAAAAAAAAAAAAAAAATCCAAAATCAGACAGAGTGTTGACACCAGAGAGGCTAAGACCGCATTGACTCAGTGCGGTATTCAGCCTCTCTGGTGTCAAGTCTGATTTTGGAAAAAAAAAAAAAAAATCCAAAATCAGACAGAGTGTTGAGACCAGAGAGGCTAAGACCGCATTGACTCAGTGCGGTATTCAGCCTCTCTGGTGTCAAGTCTGATTTTGGAAAAAAAAAAAAATCCAAAATCAGACAGAGTGTTGAGACCAGAGAGGCTAAGACCGCATTGACTCAGTGCGGTATTCAGCCTCTCTGGTGTCAAGTCTGATTTTGGAAAAAAAAAAAAAAATCCAAAATCAGACAGAGTGTTGACACCAGAGAGGCTAAGACCGCATTGACTCAGTGCGGTATTCAGCCTCTCTGGTGTCAAGTCTGATTTTGGAAAAAAAAAAAAAAAATCCAAAATCAGACAGAGTGTTGAGACCAGAGAGGCTAAGACCGCATTGACTCAGTGCGGTATTCAGCCTCTCTGGTGTCAAGTCTGATTTTTGAAAAAAAAAAAAAATCCAAAATCAGACAGAGTGTTGAGACCAGAGAGGCTAAGACCGCATTGACTCAGTGCGGTATTCAGCCTCTCTGGTGTCAAGTCTGATTTTGGAAAAAAAAAAAAACATCCAAAATCAGACAGTGTTGACACCAGAGAGGCTAAGAGCGCATTGACTCAGTGCGGTATTCAGCCTCTCTGGTGTCAAGTCTGATTTTGGAAAAAAAAAAAAAAAAATCCAAAATCAGACAGAGTGTTGAGACCAGAGAGGCTAAGACCGCATTGACTCAGTGCGGTATTCAGCCTCTCTGGTGTCAAGTCTGATTTTGGAAAAAAAAAAAAAAAAATCCAAAATCAGACAGAGTGTTGACACCAGAGAGGCTAAGACCGCATTGACTCAGTGCGGTATTCAGCCTCTCTGGTGTCAAGTCTGATTTTGGAAAAAAAAAAAAAAAAATCCAAAATCAGACAGAGTGTTGACACCAGAGAGGCTAAGACCGCATTGACTCAGTGCGGTATTCAGCCTCTCTGGTGTCAAGTCTGATTTTGGAAAAAAAAAAAAAAAAATCCAAAATCAGACAGAGTGTTGAGACCAGAGAGGCTAAGACCGCATTGACTCAGTGCGGTATTCAGCCTCTCTGGTGTCAAGTCTGATTTTGGAAAAAAAAAAAAAAAAATCCAAAATCAGACAGAGTGTTGACACCAGAGAGGCTAAGACCGCATTGACTCAGTGCGGTATTCAGCCTCTCTGGTGTCAAGTCTGATTTTGGAAAAAAATAATAATTCCAAAATCAGACAGAGTGTTGACACCAGAGAGGCTAAGACCGCATTGACTCAGTGCGGTATTCAGCCTCTCTGGTGTCAAGTCTGATTTTGGAAAAAAAAAAAAAAAATCCAAAATCAGACAGAGTGTTGACACCAGAGAGGCTAAGAGCGCATTGACTCAGTGCGGTATGCAGCCTCTCTGGTGTCAAGTCTGATTTTGGGAAAAAAAAAAAAAAAAAATCCAAAATCAGACAGAGTGTTGACACCAGAGAGGCTAAGACCGCATTGACTCAGTGCGGTATTCAGCCTCTCTGGTGTCAAGTCTGATTTTGGAAAAAAAAAAAAATCCAAAATCAGACAGAGTGTTGACACCAGAGAGGCTAAGACCGCATTGACTCAGTGCGGTATTCAGCCTCTCTGGTGTCAAGTCTGATTTTGGAAAAAAAAAAAAAATCCAAAATCAGACAGAGTGTTGAGACCAGAGAGGCTAAGACCGCATTGACTCAGTGCGGTATTCAGCCTCTCTGGTGTCAAGTCTGATTTTGGAAAAAAAAAAAAAAATCCAAAATCAGACAGAGTGTTGACACCAGAGAGGCTAAGACCGCATTGACTCAGTGCGGTATTCAGCCTCTCTGGTGTCAAGTCTGATTTTGGAAAAAAAAAATTATTCCAAAATCAGACAGAGTGTTGACACCAGAGAAGCTAAGACCGCATTGACTCAGTGCGGTATTCAGCCTCTCTGGTGTCAAGTCTGATTTTGGAAAAAAAAAAAAAAAATCCAAAATCAGACAGAGTGTTGACACCAGAGAGGCTAAGAGCGCATTGACTCAGTGCGGTATGCAGCCTCTCTGGTGTCAAGTCTGATTTTGGAAACAAAAAAAAAAAAAAATCCAAAATCAGACAGAGTGTTGACACCAGAGAGGCTAAGACCGCATTGACTCAGTGCGGTATTCAGCCTCTCTGGTGTCAAGTCTGATTTTGGAAAAAAAAAAAAAATCCAAAATCAGACAGAGTGTTGACACCAGAGAGGCTAAGACCGCATTGACTCAGTGCAGTATTCAGCCTCTCTGGTGTCAAGTCTGATTTTGGAAAAAAAAAAAAAAAATCCAAAATCAGACAGAGTGTTGACAGCAGAGAGGCTAAGACCGCATTGACTCAGTGCGGTATTCAGCCTCTCTGGTGTCAAGTCTGATTTTGAAAAAAAAAAAAAAAAATCCAAAATCAGACAGAGTGTTGACACCAGAGAGGCTAAGAGCGCATTGACTCAGTGCGGTATGCAGCCTCTCTGGTGTCAAGTCTGATTTTGGAAACAAAAAAAAAAAAAAATCCAAAATCAGACAGAGTGTTGACACCAGAGAGGCTAAGACCGCATTGACTCAGTGCGGTATTCAGCCTCTCTGGTGTCAAGTCTGATTTTGGAAAAAAAAAAAAAATCCAAAATCAGACAGAGTGTTGAGACCAGAGAGGCTAAGACCGCATTGACTCAGTGCGGTATTCAGCCTCTCTGGTGTCAAGTCTGATTTTGGAAAAAAAAAAAAAAATCCAAAATCAGACAGAGTGTTGACACCAGAGAGGCCAAGACCGCATTGACTCAGTGCGGTATTCAGCCTCTCTGGTGTCAAGTCTGATTTTGGAAAAAAAAAAAAAATCCAAAATCAGACAGAGTGTTGACACCAGAGAGGCTAAGACCGCATTGACTCAGTGCGGTATTCAGCCTCTCTGGTGTCAAGTCTGATTTTGGAAAAAAAAAAAAAAAATCCAAAATCAGACAGAGTGTTGACACCAGAGAGGCTAAGAGCGCATTGACTCAGTGCGGTATGCAGCCTCTCTGGTGTCAAGTCTGATTTTGGAAACAAAAAAAAAAAAAAATCCAAAATCAGACAGAGTGTTGACACCAGAGAGGCTAAGACCGCATTGACTCAGTGCGGTATTCAGCCTCTCTGGTGTCAAGTCTGATTTTGAAAAAAAAAAAAAAAAATCCAAAATCAGACAGAGTGTTGACACCAGAGAGGCTAAGACCGCATTGACTCAGTGCGGTACTCAGCCTCTCTGGTGTCAAGTCTGATTTTGGAAAAAAAAAAAAAAAAATCCAAAATCAGACAGAGTGTTGACACCAGAGAGGCTAAGACCGCATTGACTCAGTGCGGTATTCAGCCTCTCTGGTGTCAAGTCTGATTTTGGAAAAAAAAAAAAAATCCAAAATCAGACAGAGTGTTGAGACCAGAGAGGTTAAGAGCGCATTGACTCAGTGCGGTATGCAGCCTCTCTGGTGTCAAGTCTGATTTTGGAAAAAAAAAAAAAAAAAATCCAAAATCAGACAGAGTGTTGAGACCAGAGAGGCTAAGACCGCATTGACTCAGTGCGGTATTCAGCCTCTCTGGTGTCAAGTCTGATTTTGGAAAAAAAAAAAAAAATCCAAAATCAGACAGTGTTGACACCAGAGAGGCTAAGAGCGCATTGACTCAGTGCGGTATTCAGCCTATCTGGTGTCAAGTCTGATTTTGGAAAAAAAAAAAAAAAAATCCAAAATCAGACAGAGTGTTGAGACCAGAGAGGCTAAGACCGCATTGACTCAGTGCGGTATTCAGCCTCTCTGGTGTCAAGTCTGATTTTGGAAAAAAAAAAAAAAAAATCCAAAATCAGACAGAGTGTTGACACCAGAGAGGCTAAGACCGCATTGACTCAGTGCGGTATTCAGCCTCTCTGGTGTCAAGTCTGATTTTGGGAAAAAAAAAAAAAAAATCCAAAATCAGACAGAGTGTTGAGACCAGAGAGGCTAAGACCGCATTGACTCAGTGCGGTATTCAGCCTCTCTGGTGTCAAGTCTGATTTTGGAAAAAAAAAAAAAAAAATCCAAAATCAGACAGAGTGTTGACACCAGAGAGGCTAAGACCGCATTGACTCAGTGCGGTATTCAGCCTCTCTGGTGTCAAGTCTGATTTTGGAAAAAAAAAAAAAAAAATCCAAAATCAGACAGAGTGTTGACACCAGAGAGGCTAAGACCGCATTGACTCAGTGCGGTATTCAGCCTCTCTGGTGTCAAGTCTGATTTTGGAAAAAAAAAAAAAAATCCAAAATCAGACAGAGTGTTGAGACCAGAGAGGTTAAGAGCGCATTGACTCAGTGCGGTATGCAGCCTCTCTGGTGTCAAGTCTGATTTTGGAAAAAAATAATAATAATAATCCAAAATCAGACAGAGTGTTGAGACCAGAGAGGCTAAGACCGCATTGACTCAGTGCGGTATTCAGCCTCTCTGGTGTCAAGTCTGATTTTGGAAAAAAAAAAAAAAAAATCCAAAATCAGACAGAGTGTTGACACCAGAGAGGCTAAGACCGC
Organism: Poromitra crassiceps; assembly: GCF_964638095.1. Taxonomy (NCBI): domain Eukaryota; kingdom Metazoa; phylum Chordata; class Actinopteri; order Beryciformes; family Melamphaidae; genus Poromitra; species Poromitra crassiceps. The sequence goes on along the minus strand of NW_028151926.1, from coordinate 25,640 downwards.
ATTGACTCAGTGCGGTATTCAGCCTCTCTGGTGTCAAGTCTGATTTTGGAAAAAAAAAAAAAAAATCCAAAATCAGACAGAGTGTTGAGACCAGAGAGGCTAAGACCGCATTGACTCAGTGCGGTATTCAGCCTCTCTGGTGTCAAGTCTGATTTTGGAAAAAAAAAAAAATCCAAAATCAGACAGAGTGTTGAGACCAGAGAGGCTAAGACCGCATTGACTCAGTGCGGTATTCAGCCTCTCTGGTGTCAAGTCTGATTTTGGAAAAAAAAAAAAAAATCCAAAATCAGACAGAGTGTTGACACCAGAGAGGCTAAGACCGCATTGACTCAGTGCGGTATTCAGCCTCTCTGGTGTCAAGTCTGATTTTGGAAAAAAAAAAAAAAAATCCAAAATCAGACAGAGTGTTGAGACCAGAGAGGCTAAGACCGCATTGACTCAGTGCGGTATTCAGCCTCTCTGGTGTCAAGTCTGATTTTTGAAAAAAAAAAAAAATCCAAAATCAGACAGAGTGTTGAGACCAGAGAGGCTAAGACCGCATTGACTCAGTGCGGTATTCAGCCTCTCTGGTGTCAAGTCTGATTTTGGAAAAAAAAAAAAACATCCAAAATCAGACAGTGTTGACACCAGAGAGGCTAAGAGCGCATTGACTCAGTGCGGTATTCAGCCTCTCTGGTGTCAAGTCTGATTTTGGAAAAAAAAAAAAAAAAATCCAAAATCAGACAGAGTGTTGAGACCAGAGAGGCTAAGACCGCATTGACTCAGTGCGGTATTCAGCCTCTCTGGTGTCAAGTCTGATTTTGGAAAAAAATAATAATTCCAAAATCAGACAGAGTGTTGACACCAGAGAGGCTAAGACCGCATTGACTCAGTGCGGTATTCAGCCTCTCTGGTGTCAAGTCTGATTTTGGAAAAAAAAAAAAAAAATCCAAAATCAGACAGAGTGTTGACACCAGAGAGGCTAAGAGCGCATTGACTCAGTGCGGTATGCAGCCTCTCTGGTGTCAAGTCTGATTTTGGGAAAAAAAAAAAAAAAAATCCAAAATCAGACAGAGTGTTGACACCAGAGAGGCTAAGACCGCATTGACTCAGTGCGGTATTCAGCCTCTCTGGTGTCAAGTCTGATTTTGGAAAAAAAAAAAAATCCAAAATCAGACAGAGTGTTGACACCAGAGAGGCTAAGACCGCATTGACTCAGTGCGGTATTCAGCCTCTCTGGTGTCAAGTCTGATTTTGGAAAAAAAAAAAAAATCCAAAATCAGACAGAGTGTTGAGACCAGAGAGGCTAAGACCGCATTGACTCAGTGCGGTATTCAGCCTCTCTGGTGTCAAGTCTGATTTTGGAAAAAAAAAAAAAAATCCAAAATCAGACAGAGTGTTGACACCAGAGAGGCTAAGACCGCATTGACTCAGTGCGGTATTCAGCCTCTCTGGTGTCAAGTCTGATTTTGGAAAAAAAAAAAAAATCCAAAATCAGACAGAGTGTTGACACCAGAGAAGCTAAGACCGCATTGACTCAGTGCGGTATTCAGCCTCTCTGGTGTCAAGTCTGATTTTGGAAAAAAAAAAAAAAAATCCAAAATCAGACAGAGTGTTGACACCAGAGAGGCTAAGAGCGCATTGACTCAGTGCGGTATGCAGCCTCTCTGGTGTCAAGTCTGATTTTGGAAACAAAAAAAAAAAAAAATCCAAAATCAGACAGAGTGTTGACACCAGAGAGGCTAAGACCGCATTGACTCAGTGCGGTATTCAGCCTCTCTGGTGTCAAGTCTGATTTTGGAAAAAAAAAAAAATCCAAAATCAGACAGAGTGTTGACACCAGAGAGGCTAAGACCGCATTGACTCAGTGCAGTATTCAGCCTCTCTGGTGTCAAGTCTGATTTTGGAAAAAAAAAAAAAAAATCCAAAATCAGACAGAGTGTTGACACCAGAGAGGCTAAGACCGCATTGACTCAGTGCGGTATTCAGCCTCTCTGGTGTCAAGTCTGATTTTGAAAAAAAAAAAAAAAAATCCAAAATCAGACAGAGTGTTGACACCAGAGAGGCTAAGAGCGCATTGACTCAGTGCGGTATGCAGCCTCTCTGGTGTCAAGTCTGATTTTGGAAACAAAAAAAAAAAAAAATCCAAAATCAGACAGAGTGTTGACACCAGAGAGGCTAAGACCGCATTGACTCAGTGCGGTATTCAGCCTCTCTGGTGTCAAGTCTGATTTTTGAAAAAAAAAAAAAATCCAAAATCAGACAGAGTGTTGAGACCAGAGAGGCTAAGACCGCATTGACTCAGTGCGGTATTCAGCCTCTCTGGTGTCAAGTCTGATTTTGGAAAAAAAAAAAAAAATCCAAAATCAGACAGAGTGTTGACACCAGAGAGGCCAAGACCGCATTGACTCAGTGCGGTATTCAGCCTCTCTGGTGTCAAGTCTGATTTTGGAAAAAAAAAAAAAATCCAAAATCAGACAGAGTGTTGACACCAGAGAGGCTAAGACCGCATTGACTCAGTGCGGTATTCAGCCTCTCTGGTGTCAAGTCTGATTTTGGAAAAAAAAAAAAAAAATCCAAAATCAGACAGAGTGTTGACACCAGAGAGGCTAAGAGCGCATTGACTCAGTGCGGTATGCAGCCTCTCTGGTGTCAAGTCTGATTTTGGAAACAAAACAAAAAAAAAATCCAAAATCAGACAGAGTGTTGACACCAGAGAGGCTAAGACCGCATTGACTCAGTGCAGTATTCAGCCTCTCTGGTGTCAAGTCTGATTTTGGAAAAAAAAAAAAATCCAAAATCAGACAGAGTGTTGACACCAGAGAGACTAAGACCGCATTGACTCAGTGCGGTATTCAGCCTCTCTGGTGTCAAGTCTGATTTTGGAAAAAAAAAAAAAATCCAAAATCAGACAGAGTGTTGAGACCAGAGAGGCTAAGACCGCATTGACTCAGTGCGGTATTCAGCCTCTCTGGTGTCAAGTCTGATTTTGGAAAAAAAAAAAAAATCCAAAATCAGACAGAGTGTTGACACCAGAGAGGCTAAGACCGCATTGACTCAGTGCGGTATTCAGCCTCTCTGGTGTCAAGTCTGATTTTGGAAAAAAAAAAAAAAAATCCAAAATCAGACAGAGTGTTGAGACCAGAGAGGCTAAGACCGCATTGACTCAGTGCGGTATTCAGCCTCTCTGGTGTCAAGTCTGATTTTGGAAAAAAAAAAAAAAATCCAAAATCAGACAGAGTGTTGAGACCAGAGAGGCTAAGACCGCATTGACTCAGTGCGGTATTCAGCCTCTCTGGTGTCAAGTCTGATTTTTGAAAAAAAAAAAAAAAATCCAAAATCAGACAGTGTTGACACCAGAGAGGCTAAGACCGCATTGACTCAGTGCGGTATTCAGCCTCTCTGGTGTCAAGTCTGATTTTGGAAAAAAAAAAAAAAAAATCCAAAATCAGACAGTGTTGACACCAGAGAGGCTAAGAGCGCATTGACTCAGTGCGGTATTCAGCCTCTCTGGTGTCAAGTCTGTTTTTTGAAAAAAAAAAAAAATCCAAAATCAGACAGAGTGTTGAGACCAGAGAGGCTAAGACCGCATTGACTCAGTGCGGTATTCAGCCTCTCTGGTGTCAAGTCTGATTTTGGAAAAAAAAAAAAACATCCAAAATCAGACAGTGTTGACACCAGAGAGGCTAAGAGCGCATTGACTCAGTGCGGTATTCAGCCTCTCTGGTGTCAAGTCTGATTTTGGAAAAAAAAAAAAAAAATCAGACAGAGTGTTGAGACCAGAGAGGCTAAGACCGCATTGACTCAGTGCGGTATTCAGCCTCTCTGGTGTCAAGTCTGATTTTGGAAAAAAAAAAAAAAAAATCCAAAATCAGACAGAGTGTTGACACCAGAGAGGCTAAGACCGCATTGACTCAGTGCGGTATTCAGCCTCTCTGGTGTCAAGTCTGATTTTGGAAAAAAAAAAAAAAAATCCAAAATCAGACAGAGTGTTGAGACCAGAGAGGCTAAGACCGCATTGACTCAGTGCGGTATTCAGCCTCTCTGGTGTCAAGTCTGATTTTGGAAAAAAAAAAAAAAAATCCAAAATCAGACAGAGTGTTGACACCAGAGAGGCTAAGACCGCATTGACTCAGTGCGGTATTCAGCCTCTCTGGTGTCAAGTCTGATTTTGGAAAAAAAAAAAAATTCCAAAATCAGACAGAGTGTTGACACCAGAGAGGCTAAGACCGCATTGACTCAGTGCGGTATTCAGCCTCTCTGGTGTCAAGTCTGATTTTGGAAAAAAAAAAAAAAATCCAAAATCAGACAGAGTGTTGACACCAGAGAGGCTAAGACCGCATTGACTCAGTGCGGTATTCAGCCTCTCTGGTGTCAAGTCTGATTTTGGAGAAAAAAAAAAAACATCCAAAATCAGACAGTGTTGACACCAGAGAGGCTAAGAGCGCATTGACTCAGTGCGGTATTCAGCCTCTCTGGTGTCAAGTCTGATTTTGGAAAAAAAAAAAAAAAAATCAGACAGAGTGTTGAGACCAGAGAGGCTAAGACCGCATTGACTCAGTGCGGTATTCAGCCTCTCTGGTGTCAAGTCTGATTTTGGAAAAAAAAAAAAAAAAATCCAAAATCAGACAGAGTGTTGACACCAGAGAGGCTAAGACCGCATTGACTCAGTGCGGTATTCAGCCTCTCTGGTGTCAAGTCTGATTTTGGAAAAAAAAAAAAAAAAATCCAAAATCAGACAGAGTGTTGAGACCAGAGAGGCTAAGACCGCATTGACTCAGTGCGGTATTCAGCCTCTCTGGTGTCAAGTCTGATTTTGGAAAAAAAAAAAAAAAATCCAAAATCAGACAGAGTGTTGACACCAGAGAGGCTAAGACCGCATTGACTCAGTGCGGTATTCAGCCTCTCTGGTGTCAAGTCTGATTTTGGAAAAAAAAAAAAAATCCAAAATCAGACAGAGTGTTGACACCAGAGAGGCTAAGACCGCATTGACTCAGTGCGGTATTCAGCCTCTCTGGTGTCAAGTCTGATTTTGGAAAAAAAAAAAAAAATCCAAAATCAGACAGAGTGTTGACACCAGAGAGGCTAAGACCGCATTGACTCAGTGCGGTATTCAGCCTCTCTGGTGTCAAGTCTGATTTTGGAGAAAAAAAAAAAAAATCCAAAATCAGACAGAGTGTTGACACCAGAGAGGCTAAGAGCGCATTGACTCAGTGCGGTATGCAGCCTCTCTGGTGTCAAGTCTGATTTTGGAAACAAAAAAAAAAAAAAATCCAAAATCAGACAGAGTGTTGACACCAGAGAGGCTAAGACCGCATTGACTCAGTGCGGTATTCAGCCTCTCTGGTGTCAAGTCTGATTTTGGAAAAAAAAAAAAAATCCAAAATCAGACAGAGTGTTGACACCAGAGAGGCTAAGACCGCATTGACTCAGTGCGGTATTCAGCCTCTCTGGTGTCAAGTCTGATTTTGGAAAAAAAAAAAAAAATCCAAAATCAGACAGAGTGTTGAGACCAGAGAGGCTAAGACCGCATTGACTCAGTGCGGTATTCAGCCTCTCTGGTGTCAAGTCTGATTTTGGAAAAAAAAAAAAAAAATCCAAAATCAGACAGAGTGTTGACACCAGAGAGGCTAAGACCGCATTGACTCAGTGCGGTATTCAGCCTCTCTGGTGTCAAGTCTGATTTTGGAAAAAAAAAAAAAAAATCCAAAATCAGACAGAGTGTTGAGACCAGAGAGGCTAAGACCGCATTGACTCAGTGCGGTATTCAGCCTCTCTGGTGTCAAGTCTGATTTTGGAAAAAAAAAAAAAAATCCAAAATCAGACAGAGTGTTGAGACCAGAGAGGCTAAGACCGCATTGACTCAGTGCGGTATTCAGCCTCTCTGGTGTCAAGTCTGATTTTGGAAAAAAAAAAAAAAAATCCAAAATCAGACAGTGTTGACACCAGAGAGGCTAAGAGCGCATTGACTCAGTGCGGTATTCAGCCTCTCTGGTGTCAAGTCTGATTTTGGAAAAAAAAAAAAAAAAATCCAAAATCAGACAGAGTGTTGACACCAGAGAGGCTAAGACCGCATTGACTCAGTGCGGTATTCAGCCTCTCTGGTGTCAAGTCTGATTTTGGAAAAAAAAAAAAAAAATCCAAAATCAGACAGAGTGTTGAGACCAGAGAGGCTAAGACCGCATTGACTCAGTGCGGTATTCAGCCTCTCTGGTGTCAAGTCTGATTTTGGAAAAAAAAAAAAAAAATCCAAAATCAGACAGAGTGTTGACACCAGAGAGGCTAAGACCGCATTGACTCAGTGCGGTATTCAGCCTCTCTGGTGTCAAGTCTGATTTTGGAAAAAAAAAAAAATTCCAAAATCAGACAGAGTGTTGACACCAGAGAGGCTAAGACCGCATTGACTCAGTGCGGTATTCAGCCTCTCTGGTGTCAAGTCTGATTTTGGAAAAAAAAAAAAAAATCCAAAATCAGACAGAGTGTTGACACCAGAGAGGCTAAGACCGCATTGACTCAGTGCGGTATTCAGCCTCTCTGGTGTCAAGTCTGATTTTGGAAAAAAAAAAAAAAATCCAAAATCAGACAGAGTGTTGACACCAGAGAGGCTAAGAGCGCATTGACTCAGTGCGGTATGCAGCCTCTCTGGTGTCAAGTCTGATTTTGGAAACAAAAACAAAAAAAAATCCAAAATCAGACAGAGTGTTGACACCAGAGAGGCTAAGACCGCATTGACTCAGTGCGGTATTCAGCCTCTCTGGTGTCAAGTCTGATTTTGGAAAAAAAAAAAAAATCCAAAATCAGACAGAGTGTTGACACCAGAGAGGCTAAGACCGCATTGACTCAGTGCGGTATTCAGCCTCTCTGGTGTCAAGTCTGATTTTGGAAAAAAAAAAAAAATCCAAAATCAGACAGAGTGTTGAGACCAGAGAGGCTAAGACCGCATTGACTCAGTGCGGTATTCAGCCTCTCTGGTGTCAAGTCTGATTTTTGAAAAAAAAAAAAAAATCCAAAATCAGACAGAGTGTTGACACCAGAGAGGCTAAGACCGCATTGACTCAGTGCGGTATTCAGCCTCTCTGGTGTCAAGTCTGATTTTGGAAAAAAAAAAAAAAAATCCAAAATCAGACAGAGTGTTGAGACCAGAGAGGCTAAGACCGCATTGACTCAGTGCGGTATTCAGCCTCTCTGGTGTCAAGTCTGATTTTGGAAAAAAAAAAAAAAATCCAAAATCAGACAGAGTGTTGAGACCAGAGAGGCTAAGACCGCATTGACTCAGTGCGGTATTCAGCCTCTCTGGTGTCAAGTCTGATTTTGGAAAAAAAAAAAAAAAATCCAAAATCAGACAGTGTTGACACCAGAGAGGCTAAGAGCGCATTGACTCAGTGCGGTATTCAGCCTCTCTGGTGTCAAGTCTGATTTTGGAAAAAAAAAAAAAAAAATCCAAAATCAGACAGAGTGTTGACACCAGAGAGGCTAAGACCGCATTGACTCAGTGCAGTATTCAGCCTCTCTGGTGTCAAGTCTGATTTTGGAAAAAAAAAAAAAAAATCCAAAATCAGACAGAGTGTTGAGACCAGAGAGGCTAAGACCGCATTGACTCAGTGCGGTATTCAGCCTCTCTGGTGTCAAGTCTGATTTTGGAAAAAAAAAAAAAAATCCAAAATCAGACAGAGTGTTGACACCAGAGAGGCTAAGACCGCATTGACTCAGTGCGGTATTCAGCCTCTCTGGTGTCAAGTCTGATTTTGGAAAAAAAAAAAAAAAATCCAAAATCAGACAGAGTGTTGAGACCAGAGAGGCTAAGACCGCATTGACTCAGTGCGGTATTCAGCCTCTCTGGTGTCAAGTCTGATTTTGGAAAAAAAAAAAAAAATCCAAAATCAGACAGAGTGTTGAGACCAGAGAGGCTAAGACCGCATTGACTCAGTGCGGTATTCAGCCTCTCTGGTGTCAAGTCTGATTTTGGAAAAAAAAAAAAAAAATCCAAAATCAGACAGTGTTGACACCAGAGAGGCTAAGAGCGCATTGACTCAGTGCGGTATTCAGCCTCTCTGGTGTCAAGTCTGATTTTGGAAAAAAAAAAAAAAAAATCCAAAATCAGACAGAGTGTTGACACCAGAGAGGCTAAGACCGCATTGACTCAGTGCGGTATTCAGCCTCTCTGGTGTCAAGTCTGATTTTGGAAAAAAAAAAAAAAAATCCAAAATCAGACAGAGTGTTGAGACCAGAGAGGCTAAGACCGCATTGACTCAGTGCGGTATTCAGCCTCTCTGGTGTCAAGTCTGATTTTGGAAAAAAAAAAAAAAAATCCAAAATCAGACAGAGTGTTGACACCAGAGAGGCTAAGACCGCATTGACTCAGTGCGGTATTCAGCCTCTCTGGTGTCAAGTCTGATTTTGGAAAAAAAAAAAAATTCCAAAATCAGACAGAGTGTTGACACCAGAGAGGCTAAGACCGCATTGACTCAGTGCGGTATTCAGCCTCTCTGGTGTCAAGTCTGATTTTGGAAAAAAAAAAAAAAATCCAAAATCAGACAGAGTGTTGACACCAGAGAGGCTAAGACCGCATTGACTCAGTGCGGTATTCAGCCTCTCTGGTGTCAAGTCTGATTTTGGAAAAAAAAAAAAAAAATCCAAAATCAGACAGAGTGTTGACACCAGAGAGGCTAAGAGCGCATTGACTCAGTGCGGTATGCAGCCTCTCTGGTGTCAAGTCTGATTTTGGAAACAAAAAAAAAAAAAAATCCAAAATCAGACAGAGTGTTGACACCAGAGAGGCTAAGACCGCATTGACTCAGTGCGGTATTCAGCCTCTCTGGTGTCAAGTCTGATTTTGGAAAAAAAAAAAAAATCCAAAATCAGACAGAGTGTTGACACCAGAGAGGCTAAGACCGCATTGACTCAGTGCGGTATTCAGCCTCTCTGGTGTCAAGTCTGATTTTGGAAAAAAAAAAAAAAATCCAAAATCAGACAGAGTGTTGAGACCAGAGAGGCTAAGACCGCATTGACTCAGTGCGGTATTCAGCCTCTCTGGTGTCAAGTCTGATTTTTGAAAAAAAAAAAAAAAATCCAAAATCAGACAGAGTGTTGACACCAGAGAGGCTAAGACCGCATTGACTCAGTGCGGTATTCAGCCTCTCTGGTGTCAAGTCTGATTTTGGAAAAAAAAAAAAAAAATCCAAAATCAGACAGAGTGTTGAGACCAGAGAGGCTAAGACCGCATTGACTCAGTGCGGTATTCAGCCTCTCTGGTGTCAAGTCTGATTTTGGAAAAAAAAAAAAAAAATCCAAAATCAGACAGAGTGTTGAGACCAGAGAGGCTAAGACCGCATTGACTCAGTGCGGTATTCAGCCTCTCTGGTGTCAAGTCTGATTTTGGAAAAAAAAAAAAAAAATCCAAAATCAGACAGTGTTGACACCAGAGAGGCTAAGAGCGCATTGACTCAGTGCGGTATTCAGCCTCTCTGGTGTCAAGTCTGATTTTGGAAAAAAAAAAAAAAAAATCCAAAATCAGACAGAGTGTTGACACCAGAGAGGCTAAGACCGCATTGACTCAGTGCAGTATTCAGCCTCTCTGGTGTCAAGTCTGATTTTGGAAAAAAAAAAAAAAAATCCAAAATCAGACAGAGTGTTGAGACCAGAGAGGCTAAGACCGCATTGACTCAGTGCGGTATTCAGCCTCTCTGGTGTCAAGTCTGATTTTTGAAAAAAAAAAAAAATCCAAAATCAGACAGAGTGTTGAGACCAGAGAGGCTAAGACCGCATTGACTCAGTGCGGTATTCAGCCTCTCTGGTGTCAAGTCTGATTTTGGAAAAAAAAAAAAAAAATCCAAAATCAGACAGTGTTGACACCAGAGAGGCTAAGAGCGCATTGACTCAGTGCGGTATTCAGCCTCTCTGGTGTCAAGTCTGATTTTGGAAAAAAAAAAAAAAAAATCCAAAATCAGACAGAGTGTTGAGACCAGAGAGGCTAAGACCGCATTGACTCAGTGCGGTATTCAGCCTCTCTGGTGTCAAGTCTGATTTTGGAAAAAAAAAAAAAAAAATCCAAAATCAGACAGAGTGTTGACACCAGAGAGGCTAAGACCGCATTGACTCAGTGCGGTATTCAGCCTCTCTGGTGTCAAGTCTGATTTTGGAAAAAAAAAAAAAATCCAAAATCAGACAGAGTGTTGACACCAGAGAGGCTAAGACCGCATTGACTCAGTGCAGTATTCAGCCTCTCTGGTGTCAAGTCTGATTTTTGAAAAAAAAAAAAAAAATCCAAAATCAGACAGAGTGTTGAGACCAGAGAGGCTAAGAGCGCATTGACTCAGTGCGGTATGCAGCCTCTCTGGTGTCAAGTCTGATTTTGGAAAAAAAAAAAAAAATCCAAAATCAGACAGAGTGTTGAGACCAGAGAGGCTAAGACCGCATTGACTCAGTGCGGTATTCAGCCTCTCTGGTGTCAAGTCTGATTTTGGAAAAAAAAAAAAAAATCCAAAATCAGACAGAGTGTTGAGACCAGAGAGGCTAAGACCGCATTGACTCAGTGCGGTATTCAGCCTCTCTGGTGTCAAGTCTGATTTTGGAAAAAAAAAAAAAAAATCCAAAATCAGACAGTGTTGACACCAGAGAGGCTAAGAGCGCATTGACTCAGTGCGGTATTCAGCCTCTCTGGTGTCAAGTCTGATTTTGGAAAAAAAAAAAAAAAAATCCAAAATCAGACAGAGTGTTGACACCAGAGAGGCTAAGACCGCATTGACTCAGTGCGGTATTCAGCCTCTCTGGTGTCAAGTCTGATTTTGGAAAAAAAAAAAAAAAATCCAAAATCAGACAGAGTGTTGAGACCAGAGAGGCTAAGACCGCATTGACTCAGTGCGGTATTCAGCCTCTCTGGTGTCAAGTCTGATTTTTGAAAAAAAAAAAAAATCCAAAATCAGACAGAGTGTTGAGACCAGAGAGGCTAAGACCGCATTGACTCAGTGCGGTATTCAGCCTCTCTGGTGTCAAGTCTGATTTTGGAAAAAAAAAAAAAAAATCCAAAATCAGACAGTGTTGACACCAGAGAGGCTAAGAGCGCATTGACTCAGTGCGGTATTCAGCCTCTCTGGTGTCAAGTCTGATTTTGGAAAAAAAAAAAAAAAAATCCAAAATCAGACAGAGTGTTGAGACCAGAGAGGCTAAGACCGCATTGACTCAGTGCGGTATTCAGCCTCTCTGGTGTCAAGTCTGATTTTGGAAAAAAAAAAAAAAAAATCCAAAATCAGACAGAGTGTTGACACCAGAGAGGCTAAGACCGCATTGACTCAGTGCGGTATTCAGCCTCTCTGGTGTCAAGTCTGATTTTGGAAAAAAAAAAAAAATCCAAAATCAGACAGAGTGTTGACACCAGAGAGGCTAAGACCGCATTGACTCAGTGCAGTATTCAGCCTCTCTGGTGTCAAGTCTGATTTTTGAAAAAAAAAAAAAAAATCCAAAATCAGACAGAGTGTTGAGACCAGAGAGGCTAAGAGCGCATTGACTCAGTGCGGTATGCAGCCTCTCTGGTGTCAAGTCTGATTTTGGAAAAAAAAAAAAAAATCCAAAATCAGACAGAGTGTTGAGACCAGAGAGGCTAAGACCGCATTGACTCAGTGCGGTATTCAGCCTCTCTGGTGTCAAGTCTGATTTTGGAAAAAAAAAAAAAAAATCCAAAATCAGACAGAGTGTTGACACCAGAGAGGCTAAGACCGCATTGACTCAGTGCGGTATTCAGCCTCTCTGGTGTCAAGTCTGATTTTGGAAAAAAAAAAAAATTCCAAAATCAGACAGAGTGTTGACACCAGAGAGGCTAAGACCGCATTGACTCAGTGCGGTATTCAGCCTCTCTGGTGTCAAGTCTGATTTTGGAAAAAAAAAAAAAAATCCAAAATCAGACAGAGTGTTGACACCAGAGAGGCTAAGACCGCATTGACTCAGTGCGGTATTCAGCCTCTCTGGTGTCAAGTCTGATTTTGGAAAAAAAAAAAAAAATCCAAAATCAGACAGAGTGTTGACACCAGAGAGGCTAAGAGCGCATTGACTCAGTGCGGTATGCAGCCTCTCTGGTGTCAAGTCTGATTTTGGAAACAAAAAAAAAAAAAAATCCAAAATCAGACAGAGTGTTGACACCAGAGAGGCTAAGACCGCATTGACTCAGTGCGGTATTCAGCCTCTCTGGTGTCAAGTCTGATTTTGGAAAAAAAAAAAAAATCCAAAATCAGACAGAGTGTTGACACCAGAGAGGCTAAGACCGCATTGACTCAGTGCGGTATTCAGCCTCTCTGGTGTCAAGTCTGATTTTGGAAAAAAAAAAAAAATCCAAAATCAGACAGAGTGTTGAGACCAGAGAGGCTAAGACCGCATTGACTCAGTGCGGTATTCAGCCTCTCTGGTGTCAAGTCTGATTTTGGAAAAAAAAAAAAAAAATCCAAAATCAGACAGAGTGTTGACACCAGAGAGGCTAAGACCGCATTGACTCAGTGCGGTATTCAGCCTCTCTGGTGTCAAGTCTGATTTTGGAAAAAAAAAAAAAAAATCCAAAATCAGACAGAGTGTTGAGACCAGAGAGGCTAAGACCGCATTGACTCAGTGCGGTATTCAGCCTCTCTGGTGTCAAGTCTGATTTTGGAAAAAAAAAAAAAAATCCAAAATCAGACAGAGTGTTGAGACCAGAGAGGCTAAGACCGCATTGACTCAGTGCGGTATTCAGCCTATCTGGTGTCAAGTCTGATTTTGGAAAAAAAAAAAAAAAATCCAAAATCAGACAGTGTTGACACCAGAGAGGCTAAGAGCGCATTGACTCAGTGCGGTATTCAGCCTCTCTGGTGTCAAGTCTGATTTTGGAAAAAAAAAAAAAAAAATCCAAAATCAGACAGAGTGTTGACACCAGAGAGGCTAAGACCGCATTGACTCAGTGCGGTATTCAGCCTCTCTGGTGTCAAGTCTGATTTTGGAAAAAAAAAAAAAAAATCCAAAATCAGACAGAGTGTTGAGACCAGAGAGGCTAAGACCGCATTGACTCAGTGCGGTATTCAGCCTCTCTGGTGTCAAGTCTGATTTTTGAAAAAAAAAAAAAATCCAAAATCAGACAGAGTGTTGAGACCAGAGAGGCTAAGACCGCATTGACTCAGTGCGGTATTCAGCCTCTCTGGTGTCAAGTCTGATTTTGGAAAAAAAAAAAAAAAATCAAAAATCAGACAGTGTTGACACCAGAGAGGCTAAGAGCGCATTGACTCAGTGCGGTATTCAGCCTCTCTGGTGTCAAGTCTGATTTTGGAAAAAAAAAAAAAAAATCCAAAATCAGACAGAGTGTTGAGACCAGAGAGGCTAAGACCGCATTGACTCAGTGCGGTATTCAGCCTCTCTGGTGTCGAGTCTGATTTTGGAAAAAAAAAAAAAAAAATCCAAAATCAGACAGAGTGTTGACACCAGAGAGGCTAAGACCGCATTGACTCAGTGCGGTATTCAGCCTCTCTGGTGTCAAGTCTGATTTTGGAAAAAAAAAAAAAAAAATCCAAAATCAGACAGAGTGTTGACACCAGAGAGGCTAAGACCGCATTGACTCAGTGCGGTATTCAGCCTCTCTGGTGTCAAGTCTGATTTTGGAAAAAAAAAAAAAAAATCCAAAATCAGACAGAGTGTTGAGACCAGAGAGGCTAAGACCGCATTGACTCAGTGCGGTATTCAGCCTCTCTGGTGTCAAGTCTGATTTTGGAAAAAAAAAAAAAAAATCAAAAATCAGACAGAGTGTTGACACCAGAGAGGCTAAGACCGCATTGACTCAGTGCGGTATTCAGCCTCTCTGGTGTCAAGTCTGATTTTGGAAAAAAAAAAAAAATTCCAAAATCAGACAGAGTGTTGACACCAGAGAGGCTAAGACCGCATTGACTCAGTGCGGTATTCAGCCTCTCTGGTGTCAAGTCTGATTTTGGAAAAAAAAAAAAAAATCCAAAATCAGACAGAGTGTTGACACCAGAGAGGCTAAGACCGCATTGACTCAGTGCGGTATTCAGCCTCTCTGGTGTCAAGTCTGATTTTGGAAAAAAAAAAAAAAAATCCAAAATCAGACAGAGTGTTGAGACCAGAGAGGCTAAGACCGCATTGACTCAGTGCGGTATTCAGCCTCTCTGGTGTCAAGTCTGATTTTGGAAAAAAAAAAAAAAATCCAAAATCAGACAGAGTGTTGAGACCAGAGAGGCTAAGACCGCATTGACTCAGTGCGGTATTCAGCCTATCTGGTGTCAAGTCTGATTTTGGAAAAAAAAAAAAAAAATCCAAAATCAGACAGTGTTGACACCAGAGAGGCTAAGAGCGCATTGACTCAGTGCGGTATTCAGCCTCTCTGGTGTCAAGTCTGATTTTGGAAAAAAAAAAAAAAAAATCCAAAATCAGACAGAGTGTTGACACCAGAGAGGCTAAGACCGCATTGACTCAGTGCGGTATTCAGCCTCTCTGGTGTCAAGTCTGATTTTGGAAAAAAAAAAAAAAAATCCAAAATCAGACAGAGTGTTGAGACCAGAGAGGCTAAGACCGCATTGACTCAGTGCGGTATTCAGCCTCTCTGGTGTCAAGTCTGATTTTTGAAAAAAAAAAAAAAATCCAAAATCAGACAGAGTGTTGAGACCAGAGAGGCTAAGACCGCATTGACTCAGTGCGGTATTCAGCCTCTCTGGTGTCAAGTCTGATTTTGGAAAAAAAAAAAAAAAAATCCAAAATCAGACAGAGTGTTGAGACCAGAGAGGCTAAGACCGCATTGACTCAGTGCGGTATTCAGCCTCTCTGGTGTCGAGTCTGATTTTGGAAAAAAAAAAAAAAAAATCCAAAATCAGACAGAGTGTTGACACCAGAGAGGCTAAGACCGCATTGACTCAGTGCGGTATTCAGCCTCTCTGGTGTCAAGTCTGATTTTGGAAAAAAAAAAAAAAAAATCCAAAATCAGACAGAGTGTTGACACCAGAGAGGCTAAGACCGCATTGACTCAGTGCGGTATTCAGCCTCTCTGGTGTCAAGTCTGATTTTGGAAAAAAAAAAAAAAAATCCAAAATCAGACAGAGTGTTGAGACCAGAGAGGCTAAGACCGCATTGACTCAGTGCGGTATTCAGCCTCTCTGGTGTCAAGTCTGATTTTGGAAAAAAAAAAAAAAAATCAAAAATCAGACAGAGTGTTGACACCAGAGAGGCTAAGACCGCATTGACTCAGTGCGGTATTCAGCCTCTCTGGTGTCAAGTCTGATTTTGGAAAAAAAAAAAAATTCCAAAATCAGACAGAGTGTTGACACCAGAGAGGCTAAGACCGCATTGACTCAGTGCGGTATTCAGCCTCTCTGGTGTCAAGTCTGATTTTGGAAAAAAAAAAAAAAAATCCAAAATCAGACAGAGTGTTGACACCAGAGAGGCTAAGACCGCATTGACTCAGTGCGGTATTCAGCCTCTCTGGTGTCAAGTCTGATTTTTGAAAAAAAAAAAAAAATCCAAAATCAGACAGAGTGTTGAGACCAGAGAGGCTAAGACCGCATTGACTCAGTGCGGTATTCAGCCTCTCTGGTGTCAAGTCTGATTTTGGAAAAAAAAAAAAAAATCCAAAATCAGACAGAGTGTTGAGACCAGAGAGGCTAAGACCGCATTGACTCAGTGCGGTATTCAGCCTCTCTGGTGTCAAGTCTGATTTTGGAAAAAAAAAAAAAAAATCCAAAATCAGACAGTGTTGACACCAGAGAGGCTAAGAGCGCATTGACTCAGTGCGGTATTCAGCCTCTCTGGTGTCAAGTCTGATTTTGGAAAAAAAAAAAAAAAATCCAAAATCAGACAGAGTGTTGACACCAGAGAGGCTAAGACCGCATTGACTCAGTGCGGTATTCAGCCTCTCTGGTGTCAAGTCTGATTTTGGAAAAAAAAAAAAAAAAATCCAAAATCAGACAGAGTGTTGAGACCAGAGAGGCTAAGACCGCATTGACTCAGTGCGGTATTCAGCCTCTCTGGTGTCAAGTCTGATTTTGGAAAAAAAAAAAAAATCCAAAATCAGACAGAGTGTTGAGACCAGAGAGGCTAAGACCGCATTGACTCAGTGCGGTATTCAGCCTCTCTGGTGTCAAGTCTGATTTTGGAAAAAAAAAAAAAAAATCCAAAATCAGACAGAGTGTTGACACCAGAGAGGCTAAGACCGCATTGACTCAGTGCGGTATTCAGCCTCTCTGGTGTCAAGTCTGATTTTGGAAAAAAAAAAAAAAAATCCAAAATCAGACAGAGTGTTGAGACCAGAGAGGCTAAGACCGCATTGACTCAGTGCGGTATTCAGCCTCTCTGGTGTCAAGTCTGATTTTGGAAAAAAAAAAAAAAATCCAAAATCAGACAGAGTGTTGAGACCAGAGAGGCTAAGACCGCATTGACTCAGTGCGGTATTCAGCCTCTCTGGTGTCAAGTCTGATTTTGGAAACAAAAAAAAAAAAATCCAAAATCAGACAGAGTGTTGACACCAGAGAGGCTAAGACCGCATTGACTCAGTGCGGTATTCAGCCTCTCTGGTGTCAAGTCTGATTTTGGAAAAAAAAAAAAAATCCAAAATCAGACAGAGTGTTGACACCAGAGAGGCTAAGACCGCATTGACTCAGTGCGGTATTCAGCCTCTCTGGTGTCAAGTCTGATTTTGGAAAAAAAAAAAAAATCCAAAATCAGACAGAGTGTTGAGACCAGAGAGGCTAAGACCGCATTGACTCAGTGCGGTATTCAGCCTCTCTGGTGTCAAGTCTGATTTTGGAAAAAAAAAAAAAAATCCAAAATCAGACAGAGTGTTGACACCAGAGAGGCTAAGACCGCATTGACTCAGTGCGGTATTCAGCCTCTCTGGTGTCAAGTCTGATTTTGGAAAAAAAAAAAAAAATCCAAAATCAGACAGAGTGTTGAGACCAGAGAGGCTAAGACCGCATTGACTCAGTGCAGTATTCAGCCTCTCTGGTGTCAAGTCTGATTTTGGAAAAAAAAAAAAAATCCAAAATCAGACAGAGTGTTGACACCAGAGAGGCTAAGACCGCATTGACTCAGTGCAGTATTCAGCCTCTCTGGTGTCAAGTCTGATTTTGGAAAAAAAAAAAAAAATCCAAAATCAGACAGAGTGTTGACACCAGAGAGGCTAAGACCGCATTGACTCAGTGCGGTATTCAGCCTCTCTGGTGTCAAGTCTGATTTTGGAAAAAAAAAAAAAAAATCCAAAATCAGACAGAGTGTTGAGACCAGAGAGGCTAAGACCGCATTGACTCAGTGCGGTATTCAGCCTCTCTGGTGTCAAGTCTGATTTTGGAAAAAAAAAAAAATCCAAAATCAGACAGAGTGTTGAGACCAGAGAGGCTAAGACCGCATTGACTCAGTGCGGTATTCAGCCTCTCTGGTGTCAAGTCTGATTTTGGAAAAAAAAAAAAAAAATCCAAAATCAGACAGTGTTGACACCAGAGAGGCTAAGAGCGCATTGACTCAGTGCGGTATTCAGCCTCTCTGGTGTCAAGTCTGATTTTGGAAAAAAAAAAAAAAAAATCCAAAATCAGACAGAGTGTTGAGACCAGAGAGGCTAAGACCACATTGACTCAGTGCGGTATTCAGCCTCTCTAGTGTCAAGTCTGATTTTGGAAAAAAAAAAAAAAAAAAATCCAAAATCAGACAGAGTGTTGACACCAGAGAGGCTAAGACCGCATTGACTCAGTGCGGTATTCAGCCTCTCTGGTGTCAAGTCTGATTTTGGAAAAAAAAAAAAAAAAATCCAAAATCAGACAGAGTGTTGACACCAGAGAGGCTAAGACCGCATTGACTCAGTGCGGTATTCAGCCTCTCTGGTGTCAAGTCTGATTTTGGAAAAAAAAAAAAAATCCAAAATTAGACAGAGTGTTGAGACCAGAGAGGTTAAGAGCGCATTGACTCAGTGCGGTATGCAGCCTCTCTGGTGTCAAGTCTGATTTTGGAAAAAAAAAAAAAAAAAATCCAAAATCAGACAGAGTGTTGAGACCAGAGAGGCTAAGACCGCATTGACTCAGTGCGGTATTCAGCCTCTCTGGTGTCAAGTCTGATTTTGGAAAAAAAAAAAAAAAATCCAAAATCAGACAGTGTTGACACCAGAGAGGCTAAGAGCGCATTGACTCAGTGCGGTATTCAGCCTCTCTGGTGTCAAGTCTGATTTTGGAAAAAAAAAAAAAAAAATCCAAAATCAGACAGAGTGTTGAGACCAGAGAGGCTAAGACCGCATTGACTCAGTGCGGTATTCAGCCTCTCTGGTGTCAAGTCTGATTTTGGAAAAAAAAAAAAAAAAAATCCAAAATCAGACAGAGTGTTGACACCAGAGAGGCTAAGACCGCATTGACTCAGTGCGGTATTCAGCCTCTCTGGTGTCAAGTCTGATTTTGGAAAAAAAAAAAAAAAAATCCAAAATCAGACAGAGTGTTGACACCAGAGAGGCTAAGACCGCATTGACTCAGTGCGGTATTCAGCCTCTCTGGTGTCAAGTCTGATTTTGGAAAAAAAAAAAAAAAAAATCCAAAATCAGACAGAGTGTTGAGACCAGAGAGGCTAAGACCGCATTGACTCAGTGCGGTATTCAGCCTCTCTGGTGTCAAGTCTGATTTTGGAAAAAAAAAAAAAAAAATCCAAAATCAGACAGAGTGTTGACACCAGAGAGGCTAAGACCGCATTGACTCAGTGCGGTATTCAGCCTCTCTGGTGTCAAGTCTGATTTTGGAAAAAAAAAAAAAAAAAAATCCAAAATCAGACAGAGTGTTGAGACCAGAGAGGCTAAGACCGCATTGACTCAGTGCGGTATTCAGCCTCTCTGGTGTCAAGTCTGATTTTGGAAAAAAAAAAAAAAAAAAATCCAAAATCAGACAGAGTGTTGAGACCAGAGAGGCTAAGACCGCATTGACTCAGTGCGGTATTCAGCCTCTCTGGTGTCAAGTCTGATTTTGGAAAAAAAAAAAAAAAAATCCAAAATCAGACAGAGTGTTGACACCAGAGAGGCTAAGACCGCATTGACTCAGTGCGGTATTCAGCCTCTCTGGTGTCAAGTCTGATTTTGGGAAAAAAAAAAAAAAAAAATCCAAAATCAGACAGAGTGTTGAGACCAGAGAGGCTAAGACCGCATTGACTCAGTGCGGTATTCAGCCTCTCTGGTGTCAAGTCTGATTTTGGAAAAAAAAAAAAAAAAAATCCAAAATCAGACAGAGTGTTGAGACCAGAGAGGCTAAGACCGCATTGACTCAGTGCGGTATTCAGCCTCTCTGGTGTCAAGTCTGATTTTGGAAAAAAAAAAAAAAAATCCAAAATCAGACAGAGTGTTGACACCAGAGAGGCTAAGACCGCATTGACTCAGTGCGGTATGCAGCCTCTCTGGTGTCAAGTCTGATTTTGGAAAAAAAAAAAAATCCAAAATCAGACAGAGTGTTGACACCAGAGAGGCTAAGACCGCATTGACTCAGTGCGGTATTCAGCCTCTCTGGTGTCAAGTCTGATTTTGGAAAAAAAAAAAAAAATCCAAAATCAGACAGAGTGTTGAGACCAGAGAGGCTAAGACCGCATTGACTCAGTGCGGTATTCAGCCTCTCTGGTGTCAAGTCTGATTTTGGAAAAAAAAAAAAAAAATCCAAAATCAGACAGAGTGTTGACACCAGAGAGGCTAAGAGCGCATTGACTCAGTGCGGTATGCAGCCTCTCTGGTGTCAAGTCTGATTTTGGAAAAAAAAAAAAATCCAAAATCAGACAGAGTGTTGACACCAGAGAGGCTAAGACCGCATTGACTCAGTGCGGTATTCAGCCTCTCTGGTGTCAAGTCTGATTTTGGAAAAAAAAAAAAAAATCCAAAATCAGACAGAGTGTTGAGACCAGAGAGGCTAAGAGCGCATTGACTCAGTGCGGTATGCAGCCTCTCTGGTGTCAAGTCTGATTTTGGAAAAAAAAAAAAAAAAATCCAAAATCAGAGAGAGTGTTGAGACCAGAGAGGCTAAGACCGCATTGACTCAGTGCGGTATTCAGCCTCTCTGGTGTCAAGTCTGATTTTGGAAAAAAAAAAAAAAAAAAATCCAAAATCAGACAGAGTGTTGACACCAGAGAGGCTAAGACCGCATTGACTCAGTGCGGTATTCAGCCTCTCTGGTGTCAAGTCTGATTTTGGAAAAAAAAAAAAAAATCCAAAATCAGACAGAGTGTTGAGACCAGAGAGACTAAGAGCGCATTGACTCAGTGCGGTATGCAGCCTCTCTGGTGTCAAGTCTGATTTTGGAAAAAAAAAAAAAAAAATCCAAAATCAGACAGAGTGTTGAGACCAGAGAGGCTAAGACCGCATTGACTCAGTGCGGTATTCAGCCTCTCTGGTGTCAAGTCTGATTTTGGAAAAAAAAAAAAAATCCAAAATCAGACAGAGTGTTGACACCAGAGAGGCTAAGACCGCATTGACTCAGTGCGGTATTCAGCCTCTCTGGTGTCAAGTCTGATTTTGAAAAAATAAATAAAAAAAAATCCAAAATCAGACAGAGTGTTGACACCAGAGAGGCTAAGACCGCATTGACTCAGTGCGGTATTCAGCCTCTCTGGTGTCAAGTCTGATTTTGGAAAAAAATAAAAATAAATCCAAAATCAGACAGAGTGTTGAGACCAGAGAGGCTAAGACCGCATTGACTCAGTGCGGTATTCAGCCTCTCTGGTGTCAAGTCTGATTTTGGAAAAAAAAAAAAAAATCCAAAATCAGACAGAGTGTTGACACCAGAGAGGCTAAGACCGCATTGACTCAGTGCGGTATTCAGCCTCTCTGGTGTCAAGTCTGATTTTGGAAAAAAAAAAAAAAATCCAAAATCAGACAGAGTGTTGACACCAGAGAGGCTAAGACCGCATTGACTCAGTGCGGTATTCAGCCTCTCTGGTGTCAAGTCTGATTTTGGAAAAAAAAAAAAAAAATCCAAAATCAGACAGAGTGTTGAGACCAGAGAGGCTAAGACCGCATTGACTCAGTGCGGTATTCAGCCTCTCTGGTGTCAAGTCTGATTTTGGAAAAAAAAAAAAGACCAGAGAGGCTAAGACCGCATTGACTCAGTGCGGTATTCAGCCTCTCTGGTGTCAAGTCTGATTTTGGAAAAAAAAAAAAAAAATCCAAAATCAGACAGAGTGTTGACACCAGAGAGGCTAAGACCGCATTGACTCAGTGCAGTATTCAGCCTCTCTGGTGTCAAGTCTGATTTTGGAAAAAAAAAAAAAATCCAAAATCAGACAGAGTGTTGACACCAGAGAGGCTAAGACCGCATTGACTCAGTGCGGTATTCAGTCTCTCTGGTGTCAAGTCTGATTTTTGGAAAAAAAAAAAAAAATCCAAAATCAGACAGAGTGTTGACACCAGAGAGGCTAAGACCGCATTGACTCAGTGCGGTATTCAGCCTCTCTGGTGTCAAGTCTGATTTTGGAAAAAAAAAAAAAAAAATCCAAAATCAGACAGAGTGTTGAGACCAGAGAGGCTAAGACCGCATTGACTCAGTGCGGTATTCAGCCTCTCTGGTGTCAAGTCTGATTTTGGAAAAAAAAAAAAAAAAATCCAAAATCAGACAGAGTGTTGACACCAGAGAGGCTAAGATCGCATTGACTCAGTGCGGTATTCAGCCTCTCTGGTGTCAAGTCTGATTTTGGAAAAAAAAAAAAAATCCAAAATCAGACAGAGTGTTGACACCAGAGAGGCTAAGACCGCATTGACTCAGTGCGGTATTCAGCCTCTCTGGTGTCAAGTCTGATTTTGGAAAAAAAAAAAAAAATCCAAAATCAGACAGAGTGTTGACACCAGAGAGGCTAAGACCGCATTGACTCAGTGCGGTATTCAGCCTCTCTGGTGTCAAGTCTGATTTTGGAAAAAAAAAAAAAAATCCAAAATCAGACAGAGTGTTGAGACCAGAGAGGCTAAGAGCGCATTGACTCAGTGCGGTATGCAGCCTCTCTGGTGTCAAGTCTGATTTTGGAAAAAAAAAAAAAAAAATCCAAAATCAGACAGAGTGTTGACACCAGAGAGGCTAAGACCGCATTGACTCAGTGCGGTATTCAGCCTCTCTGGTGTCAAGTCTGAATTTGGGAAAAAAAAAAAAAAATCCAAAATCAGACAGAGTGTTGACACCAGAGAGGCTAAGACCGCATTGACTCAGTGCGGTATTCAGCCTCTCTGGTGTCAAGTCTGATTTTGGAAAAAAAAAAAAAAATCCAAAATCAGACAGAGTGTTGACACCAGAGAGGCTAAGACCGCATTGACTCAGTGCGGTATTCAGCCTCTCTGGTGTCAAGTCTGATTTTGGAAGAAAAAAAAAAAAAATCCAAAATCAGACAGAGTGTTGACACCAGAGAGGCTAAGACCGCATTGACTCAGTGCGGTATTCAGCCTCTCTGGTGTCAAGTCTGATTTTGGAAAAAAATAAAAATAAATCCAAAATCAGACAGAGTGTTGAGACCAGAGAGGCTAAGACCGCATTGACTCAGTGCGGTATTCAGCCTCTCTGGTGTCAAGTCTGATTTTGGAAAAAAAAAAAAAATCCAAAATCAGACAGAGTGTTGACACCAGAGAGGCTAAGACCGCATTGACTCAGTGCGGTATTCAGCCTCTCTGGTGTCAAGTCTGATTTTGGAAAAAAAAAAAAAAATCCAAAATCAGACAGAGTGTTGACACCAGAGAGGCTAAGACCGCATTGACTCAGTGCGGTATTCAGCCTCTCTGGTGTCAAGTCTGATTTTGGAAAAAAAAAAAAAAAAATCCAAAATCAGACAGAGTGTTGAGACCAGAGAGGCTAAGACCGCATTGACTCAGTGCGGTATTCAGCCTCTCTGGTGTCAAGTCTGATTTTGGAAAAAAAAAAAAGACCAGAGAGGCTAAGACCGCATTGACTCAGTGCGGTATTCAGCCTCTCTGGTGTCAAGTCTGATTTTGGAAAAAAAAAAAAAAATCCAAAATCAGACAGAGTGTTGACACCAGAGAGGCTAAGACCGCATTGACTCAGTGCGGTATTCAGCCTCTCTGGTGTCAAGTCTGATTTTGGAAAAAAAAAAAAAATCCAAAATCAGACAGAGTGTTGACACCAGAGAGGCTAAGACCGCATTGACTCAGTGCGGTATTCAGTCTCTCTGGTGTCAAGTCTGATTTTTGGAAAAAAAAAAAAAAAATCCAAAATCAGACAGAGTGTTGACACCAGAGAGGCTAAGACCGCATTGACTCAGTGCGGTATTCAGCCTCTCTGGTGTCAAGTCTGATTTTGGAAAAAAAAAAAAAAAAATCCAAAATCAGACAGAGTGTTGAGACCAGAGAGGCTAAGACCGCATTGACTCAGTGCGGATATTCAGCCTCTCTGGTGTCAAGTCTGATTTTGGAAAAAAAAAAAAAAAAAATCCAAAATCAGACAGAGTGTTGACACCAGAGAGGCTAAGATCGCATTGACTCAGTGCGGTATTCAGCCTCTCTGGTGTCAAGTCTGATTTTGGAAAAAAAAAAAAAAAAATCCAAAATCAGACAGAGTGTTGACACCAGAGAGGCTAAGACCGCATTGACTCAGTGCGGTATTCAGCCTCTCTGGTGTCAAGTCTGATTTTGGAAAAAAAAAAAAAAAAAAATCCAAAATCAGACAGAGTGTTGAGACCAGAGAGGCTAAGACCGCATTGACTCAGTGCGGTATTCAGCCTCTCTGGTGTCAAGTCTGATTTTGGAAAAAAAAAAAAAAAAATCCAAAATCAGACAGAGTGTTGACACCAGAGAGGCTAAGACCGCATTGACTCAGTGCGGTATTCAGCCTCTCTGGTGTCAAGTCTGATTTTGGAAAAAAAAAAAAAAAAAAAATCCAAAATCAGACAGAGTGTTGAGACCAGAGAGGCTAAGACCGCATTGACTCAGTGCGGTATTCAGCCTCTCTGGTGTCAAGTCTGATTTTGGAAAAAAAAAAAAAAAAAAATCCAAAATCAGACAGAGTGTTGAGACCAGAGAGGCTAAGACCGCATTGACTCAGTGCGGTATTCAGCCTCTCTGGTGTCAAGTCTGATTTTGGAAAAAAAAAAAAAAAAATCCAAAATCAGACAGAGTGTTGACACCAGAGAGGCTAAGACCGCATTGACTCAGTGCGGTATTCAGCCTCTCTGGTGTCAAGTCTGATTTTGGGAAAAAAAAAAAAAAAAAATCCAAAATCAGACAGAGTGTTGAGACCAGAGAGGCTAAGACCGCATTGACTCAGTGCGGTATTCAGCCTCTCTGGTGTCAAGTCTGATTTTGGAAAAAAAAAAAAAAAAAATCCAAAATCAGACAGAGTGTTGAGACCAGAGAGGCTAAGACCGCATTGACTCAGTGCGGTATTCAGCCTCTCTGGTGTCAAGTCTGATTTTGGAAAAAAAAAAAAAAAATCCAAAATCAGACAGAGTGTTGACACCAGAGAGGCTAAGACCGCATTGACTCAGTGCGGTATGCAGCCTCTCTGGTGTCAAGTCTGATTTTGGAAAAAAAAAAAAAATCCAAAATCAGACAGAGTGTTGACACCAGAGAGGCTAAGACCGCATTGACTCAGTGCGGTATTCAGCCTCTCTGGTGTCAAGTCTGATTTTGGAAAAAAAAAAAAAAAAATCCAAAATCAGACAGAGTGTTGAGACCAGAGAGGCTAAGACCGCATTGACTCAGTGCGGTATTCAGCCTCTCTGGTGTCAAGTCTGATTTTGGAAAAAAAAAAAAAATCCAAAATCAGACAGAGTGTTGACACCAGAGAGGCTAAGACCGCATTGACTCAGTGCGGTATTCAGCCTCTCTGGTGTCAAGTCTGATTTTGGAAAAAAAAAAAAAAAAATCCAAAATCAGACAGAGTGTTGAGACCAGAGAGGCTAAGACCGCATTGACTCAGTGCGGATATTCAGCCTCTCTGGTGTCAAGTCTGATTTTGGAAAAAAAAAAAAAAAAAATCCAAAATCAGACAGAGTGTTGACACCAGAGAGGCTAAGATCGCATTGACTCAGTGCGGTATTCAGCCTCTCTGGTGTCAAGTCTGATTTTGGAAAAAAAAAAAAAAATCCAAAATCAGACAGAGTGTTGACACCAGAGAGGCTAAGACCGCATTGACTCAGTGCGGTATTCAGCCTCTCTGGTGTCAAGTCTGATTTTGGAAAAAAAAAAAAAAAATCCAAAATCAGACAGAGTGTTGAGACCAGAGAGGCTAAGACCGCATTGACTCAGTGCGGTATTCAGCCTCTCTGGTGTCAAGTCTGATTTTGGAAAAAAAAAAAAAAAAATCCAAAATCAGACAGAGTGTTGACACCAGAGAGGCTAAGAGCGCATTGACTCAGTGCGGTATGCAGCCTCTCTGGTGTCAAGTCTGATTTTGGAAAAAAAAAAAAATCCAAAATCAGACAGAGTGTTGACACCAGAGAGGCTAAGACCGCATTGACTCAGTGCGGTATTCAGCCTCTCTGGTGTCAAGTCTGATTTTGGAAAAAAAAAAAAAAAAATCCAAAATCAGACAGAGTGTTGAGACCAGAGAGGCTAAGACCGCATTGACTCAGTGCGGATATTCAGCCTCTCTGGTGTCAAGTCTGATTTTGGAAAAAAAAAAAAAAAAAAATCCAAAATCAGACAGAGTGTTGACACCAGAGAGGCTAAGATCGCATTGACTCAGTGCGGTATTCAGCCTCTCTGGTGTCAAGTCTGA